>NC_058408.1:50970589-51096553 GCF_002201575.2 Neomonachus schauinslandi
ATACTACATTTACAAGAAGGCAAGATGTGATCTCCACTTTTTTTTTTTTGATCATCTTTGACTATGTGTGGTTGGAAAGAGGACAAAGTCTGTTCTTCTTTGTTTTCTACCAGTGAAAGACAGCTCAGGAGAAAGGCTTGTCTCCTTATGTCTGGGGAAGCAGAAGTGAACCTAGACCGGTCCTGACTCAAAAAGGCTTGAGGTAGTGCTATGTCCTCCAACACTGAGAGGTTCCACTGATGGACTCATCATTGCTTTAACTTCATTGACACTTTTTTTTTTTTGAAAGGTACTGCTCTGTCTCTTCTGCTTCCTGCCCCTCAGAAATATGTTCAATCAATTCTCTGCAATTGCCTTGGTTTTGCTTTGACAACACTATCTGCCTGTACCCTCCTGCCTTTCAGTTTCGCTCACAGCTGCTTGGGTGGGGTCATTCAACAAGTGGTATTGGGGACTTCCTTCAATCATCCATGTTTCCATGAAGCCAGCATTCCAAGGGGGAATTTTAAAGAGACGGAGCTTCTGATAAGAGCAAACCTTACCTTGAACTGGCCCCTAATTATTTAAACTTCTGCTCACTTTCTTTAAGAGGAGAGTCAGAATGGGTGGTTTCCCTCCTTCCAACCCCCAGTGAACTCTAAGGTGGTGGCTCAGTGTTTTCCTTTTAATTCAGCATTCTGGGCCGCTCCTCCAAACTGAACAAAATACTCTCTGCCTCTGGTTGGGGAGCCTTCTGGGTGAGAGTCATAGTCCTGAGTGAAATGTCACTGTTTTTTTTTTTTTTGGTGGGGGGGGGGGACTATGCTTGCCATTGAATCCAGAAACCCTGGCATCTCCCTAGAATGGCAGGAAGTGGAATGCAGTGAGCAAAATAGTGAAATCAGAGGTTTTAATGGTAGGGAAAATAGATTGAAATAGACAAAGCAGAGCATCAGAAACCAACACTGACTCACTGAAATTTCAACTCTCCAAACTCCTCCTATCCTTGAAATCTTCCAATTTGAACGAGAAAGTAGATAGATTTCTGCATGATATATCCCTGAAGGTTTAAAAGAAATTCATGCCCTTGCAGTGGACCCTATCCAAAGCCACCATTTATTACTGAAGTCACCATACTTAGTGGTCATTATTTCATTAATGCCCTTAAATTCTCTCTGAAAGAAGTGCTCAGTGTCATTACTAGACCCATTTAATAAATGGGGAGACATAGGCATTTAAAGTGCTAAGCTAGAGGGTAGCAAAAGCAGAAAGGAAATAGAACTTCTGGTCTCCTAATATTTCATCACCTGTGAAATGCAGAAATGCTCATGTGAGGGAGAGCAGGGATGTATTGCTCCCCAGTGGACAGATTTGCAACCGAGACCTTTTAGTGAACTCAGTGTAGAGCAGTGGCTTCTCCCTGGTGAAGAATGAGAATCAAGAGAATCTCAAGGTGTTTCTGGCCTTAGATTCTCAACCAAGAAGATGGCTGGGAGCCAGCTGAAGAGCTCTCTGGACATACTGTAAAAAGGAGAACTCCCAGCTTGTGACCTCTAGACTGGACTGAGGTCATGCACCTGATTTCCATACTCCCTTTGCCCTAGAAATCCCAGTTAAAGTCATCCTTCCAGGGCACATTGCCATGGATATTTTGGTTTTAGGTATTTGATGACTTTTCTCTCCTCTGAGCCTTCTTTGGGAGCAGCTACATTGAGTACTCTGTGTCTCAGAATATGGAAAGGATGACTAGGGAAAAGGGGAGGGCTGGGTTCTGGGCACCTACAGAAATCCTAAAAGAGGAGTGGGAGACTGGACACAAGCCCACCCCACATACAAAACCTCTGCTCCTTTGACAGCCCTAGCCTTCACATCTGGCCAGCATTTTGGAGAGAAAGCCACTGTATTCTTATAGCTAGCCCTCACTCATGAAGCAGGGGAGACTCAGCTGGGTTGCCTCTGAGATCTAGGGGAGATGAGAGATGTCAAGAAAGGTGGAAGGAAAGAAAAGGTTGGCATCCTGCCCTATTCTCCACAACTCTTTTCCTGGAGAGTGCCACTGTTACATATATATATATTTTTAATTTAGGTATCGTTTGCATATAATAAAATGTACTGATCTTAAGTATTCATATTAGTAAGTTCTGACAATTGCATACACCCATTTAGCCACTACCCCAAACACAATATACAAGATTTCCCTTGTTCTTCTTTCTGATCAATCTTTCCCTCCCCTAATCTCATCACTTTCTGACTTCTCTCACCATGGCTTTCACTGCTACTTTTTGCAGTGGAAATATATTGCTTAATGTGTTATTTAATAGATGTGTCATGTAGACTATAGTAGACTTTTAAGAGAACATTTAAGAGGTCTGAGGCTATTGTTACTGGGTGGCTGAGAGAGTGGGGGAAGGGTGTATTCCCCATCCAAGTTTATGGTCATGGTGTTGGGAAGTCACATGGTCATTTCAAGTGTGTGAGTGAGTGTGTGTGTGTGCAAGCCACAGTCAAATCCAAATAGGAAATAGGGAAGCCCTTGCAGGTCTCTACCTCTGAGCTTACCTGTTACTTGATGGTACAGAGCATGGAGATGATGTTGAAATTTCTATTAAAAACTTGGAATTGGGGGCGCCTGGGTGGCTCAGTCGTTAAGCATCTGCCTTCGGCTCAGGTCATGATCCCAGGGTCCTGGGATCGAGCCTCGCATCAGGCTCCCTGCTCCGTGGGAAGCCTGCTTCTCTCTCTCCCACTCCCCCTGCTTGTGTTCCCTCTCTCACTGTGTCTCTCTCTGTCAAATAAATAAATAAAATCTTTAAAAAAAAAAAAACAACTTGGAATTGAGCATTCAGGTGGCTGGTCATGAGTCATCTCATCTGGGCTCCAAGGAGGTGAGGTGAGGAAAGAGTACCTGTGTGAACTTAGTAGGGAAAGAGATAAGGAAAGGTCACTGTGATAGTGCTAATGCCATGAAATTCAACTCCATCCACAAAGGTCTTGGCTGAGGAGATTGCTGTTCCTCCTTATTCAAAAGTGGCTTTAGAACCAGAAGACTCTGGGACAAATCATGTACCATGATACCCTTATAGCTTCATCCAGCAATGTCCATTCCACTCCCATTCCTGGTTTTTTTCTTAGCAGTTTTTTTAAAAAAGATGTTATTTATTTATTTCAGAGAGAGAGAGAACAAGCATGAGCGGGGGAAGGGCAGAGGGAGAAGCAGACTCTCTGCTGAGCAAGGAGCCTGACTGGAGCTCCATCCCAAGACCTTGGGATCACAACCTGAGCTGAAGGCGGATTCATAACCCACTGAGCCACCCAGGTGGCCCTCCCATCCCTGGTTGTAGGCCAGGTTGAAGAGTCTCTTCTATTATACCATGAAGAAGCAATGAATTTATCAGAAGATTTTGATGATTTTGGTGCGGAAAAAAAATACATGCATGCACACACACATACACACCCTACATGATTAGTCTTGTCACCTTGCCTGTCTAATTTTCTCCCATTCTGTATCTGTAGATGCTCTATGTTCAGGGAATGTTGGATAGAGATGAGGCATTTTGTGCACAATTTGAGTATGAGGTCCTCAACTAACAGATTAGAATTTTTGGCAGTAGATCAGGGACTTTAGCAGGCCTCAAAATTTGTCTAAATAGGTCGTAGAGCTGTTTACATGCTTAGTGGGCAAACATATACTTTGCCTTCCTTCACTCAGGGACTCTACTGAGCACCTTCTTCCCAAGCTCTGCTGCTTTCTGGGATTGCTTACCTCAGAGAATGCATCCAGCCAGCTCATTTATGGGAAATCTCCTTCCTGAGTTGGCTCTCCTAGCCAGGATCCCACAGAGTGGAGTGTAGGGTGCTAAGCCACTGGGCCATGACAAGTTAGAAGAGAGTCACAGTGAGGATTTTTGTTTATGTATGTATGTATGTATGTATGTATTTATTTATTTATTTTTGATGTAGTGTTCCATGATTCATTGTTTGCGTATAACACCCAGTGCTCCATTCAATACGTGCCCTCCTTAATACCCATCACCAGGCTAACCCATCCCCCCACCCCCTTCCCCTCTAGAACCCTCAGTTTGTTTCTCAGAGTCCATAGTCTCTCATGGTTCATCTCCCCCTCCAATTTCACCCTCCCTTCATTTTCCCCTTCCTACTAGCTTCTTCTTCTTCTTTTTTTAATATATAATGTATTATTTGTTTCAGAGGTACAGGTCTGTGATTCATCAGGCTTACACAATTCACAGCGCTCACCATAGCACATACCTTCCCCAATGTCTATCACCCAGCCATCCCATCTCTCCCACCCCCCACCACTCCAGCAACTCTCAATTTGTTTCCTGAGATTAAGAATTCCTCATATCAGTGAGATCATATGATACATGTCTTTCTCTGATTGACTTATTTTGCTTAATAATACCCTCTAGTTCCATCCGTGTCATTGCAAATGGCAAGATTTCGGTTTTTTTGATGGCTGTATAATATTCCATTGTGTATATATATACCACATCTTCTTTATCCACTCATCTGTTGATGGACATCTTGGCTCTTTCCATAGTTTGGCTATTGTGGACATTGTTGCTATAAACATTGGGGTGCACGTACCCCTTCAGATCACTACATTTGTATCTTTGGGGTAAATACCCAGTAGTGCAATTGCTGGGTCATACAGTAGCTCTATTTTCAACTTTTTGAGGAACCTCCATACTGTTTTCCAGAGTGGCTGTACCAGCTTGCATTCCCACCAACAGTGTAGGAGGGTTCCCCTTTCTCCACATCCTCGCCAACATCTGTCGTTTCCACAGTGAGGATTTCTTAATGTCTAGGTAGAAGTTGTGCAGAAATCCAAAATTTGAATGATTTCCACAAAGCCAATTCCAGTAGATGATTTGGGAGAAGTGTAGAGACACACATTTGCCTTGTTAACTCTAGACTGTGTTAAAAAAGATCAGATGAGATTCCCCACCTAAATGGAGTTTCATCTTAAGAACAAGTTCAGTGGGAAGGAGAAATTGGAATAGGTTTTTAAAAGCTATTTTCAACAGTATATATGAATCACTACATCCTTACCTTGAAATATGACTTTGGACGAGACCTGTATTGATCTATTTAGAACACAGCAAGTGACCAGTATGTCAGTTGGCAAAGGGAGTTTCAACAGCCTTACCCTCTTCTCTTTCCCTTTTTTTCTTCCTTGTGATAAAGTATACATGATATAAAACTTACCAATTTAGCCTTTTTTGAGTGTACAGTTCAGTATCATTAAGTACATTTACATCGTTGTGCATAATGCTAATGCATAAGCTGGGAAGGACCCAGAAATGTGTCCACAAAGGTGAGGGCTATGTCTCCCCCTATCTCCCAGTATCTCTCTGGGGTAAGACATCACTGCCATCCATCTCCAGAATGTTTCCATCTTCCCCAACTGAAACTCTATACCCATTGAACAATTACTCTCCTTCATGCCTCCCTTCCCCCCTGGCAACTACTACTCTATTTCTGTCTTCATGAATCAGACATGGTACCCTCTATAAGTGGAATTATACCGTATTTGTCCTTATGTAACTGGCTTATAACACTTAGCATGATGTCTTCAACGTCCATTTATGTTGTAGCATGTGTCAGGACTTCATTCCTTTTTAAGGCTGAATAACATTCCATCGTGTTTATGTACCACGTTTTGTTTATCCATTCAGCCATTGATGGACATTTGGGTTGCTTCCTCCTCTGCTTCTTTAATTCTGGTCAGTTGCCTCTGCTTTACTCTCCAATAAATTGGGAAAGGGAGACTGTCTGGTCATAGCTCTTACTGGGGTTGAAATTCTTCCCTTTCTCCTATGAGAACCACACAGGTGGTTTCCTGGAGGCAAATCAAGGAGGATAAGTAGCTTGTTGGTGCATCCCCACCCCCCACTACCCTTTTCAGTTGGATCTGATTCCTGTACTCTGGCCCTCACTGGTAAGTGTACAACAGATGCAGTTCAAGTAGACTGGGATCCTAAACTCGCCTCTATTCCCCCAATGAAGGGTGCCAGTCTTACCCCAGAGAGATACTGGGAGATAAGGGGAGACATAGCCCTCACCATTGTGGGCACATTTCTTGGTCCTTCCCAGTTTATGCATTATAAGGTGAGACTCCATGATGGGAGAAGGAGTTCTGGGGTCAGGGACAAATAAGCCAACAGACTCATTACAGTTTTCTGAAGATCTTAGCTCTGATCTCCTAAGGTACCTCTGTCCTTAGAGCAGGGCACTTCCAAGATCACCCCTACTTGGTTTTTATAATAACATCTTATGCTTTAGTAGATGATTCAATAAAACATTATTACCAGGATTCTTGAGGAGTTCATGGTTCTTTTAATCTGGATGTGTCTTTATCATACTATATGGTATAAAAGAGACAAAGAAGGAAAAGCCTAGAACATTGATCCCAGGACAGTATCAACCCAGAATGGCTAATATTTGACAACAGCTTAGCAATGTTTCTGGGCTAGAATTTGGTCTTTGATTTTAGTTCCCCTAAAAATTCACACTTCTGGGCCCTGGCAATTTGGATCTTTCTATTGCTTAATGATAACACCAGCCAACATGGAGTGAGTGCCTTCTATGAGTTTCTGCCAAGTGCATGGCACAGAAAAGACCCTTAATAAATGTTTGCTGTTATTACTAACAATAAACACTTTAAACACTTTATATCATTTAGTGGCTAAAACACTGTGACATATGCTATTATCCCCATTTTACAGATGAGAAAACTGAGGCATGGTGACTTGTTCAACTTTTACGGCTAGGTAGTGATAGGGCTGGTTCAAAGTCTGTGCCTTAACCACTTTCTTCTGTTGCCTTTATCATTCCTTTGGCAATTAAAGATGGCTTCATTGTGATTCCTCTTAAACATCCTTAGAGGAATTTTACATCTTGCATTATTGCTAACCTTTTTTTTTTTTTTTAATACACAGTGTAGTTTTAATGAGGTAAGAACAGGGCTATTCCCATATGCTTCTCCCCCTATTGCTGATCTTTATATGTAAAAAATATAGGTGCCTCTCCACTTAGGTGATTCTATTAGGGCTGAAAGAGCCCGGCATAGGGCCTAGCATACAACAAAGCTCAATAAAAATTTTCTCATTTGCTATTGGTTCTGCTCAACCGAAGTCTAGGAATTCCTACAATTGTTTCCCTAGTTAAATAACAACAACAACAACAACAACAATAATACGAGTTACTATTTGTGGAATGTTCACAATGGACCAGGCACTCTACCAGGCCATACAATACAGTATCTCACTTGATTCTCACAATAATGGGAAAAAATAGCTCTCATTTAACGGAGGTCACCATGTGAAGGGCTCTGTGCTAGTTGCTGTATGTATCTCCTCCTATTTAATCCTCACAACAACCCAGGGGGAAGGTGGGCAAGGAAAACCTCCTCCAGCCAAATGAGAAAGGGAGACCCTGGTCTTTGCACAACTTGACTTGAAATAGAAGACAGAACACACAGACGGAGGGCAACAAATCTAAATTCAGAGAGGCTGGAATAGCTTGCTTGAGGACACACAGCTAGATGGTGGCAGGACTGGTTTTGAACCCAATCTTTTTGAAACAGAGCCCAAGTCCTTCCATTGTTCTCTGCAGCTTTGGTTTTGGCCATATTCTCCTCCTCCAGGCCACAGTCGCTACAAGAAGAAAGACCTGGGGAGTTATGACCAGGAAACTTGGCTTCAAATTCCTGTTCCACCATGTCTGACCTTGAGCCCTTGGGCCAGTACCTAACCTGTCTTAATCTGAGGTTCCTCATCAGGAGCCTCTCTACTATCCTCCCCACCCCAAAAAGCCTATAGAATTCATCAGATCTTCGTTAAGGAGTTCTTATGAAAATTAAATGGCATAGAAGCACAGTGTCTAGGACAGTGCCTGGCATGGAGCATGAATGGTTGAGCCACTTGCAAATTCCTGAGGCCTGGGGCCTGGGTGCAGCCTGGGGTACTTGTGTTTTAACAAGCTAACAATGATCTGGGCTGACCTGGATTTCACATTCTCCTCAAGTGCTAATGGTCTGGGCTGGCCCATGTTTTATATCACCTTGATTTCAAAAGCATGTGTTGGCTATATTTTCTTCTCCTCCTTTAGCACCAAGAACTCGGCAGGCTGATATTTAAAAATATCTGAAAGATGCCTTTTGCCAATTAATTACCTGGAAATTGTACTGGATTAAAATTAATTTGAGCCTTAAGGAGACACTGGATTTTTGAGCCCCATTCCTCACTCAGCTGGGGACCACGAACCTTTGGATTCCTTTCCTCTTGCCTTTCCCTCCCTCCAGATTCTTCTGCCATTCTGACTTTTCTTTATGAAACATTTTCCCTTCCCTTATAATTCTGTTTTCCATAAGAAGAACATCTAAAAGCCACCTCCTGGCTGGGCTAGAGTAATTGTTTGAATTTTTTGACGGTGTGCAATTTCAAAGGCTTGAGTTTATATAGATTACCTTGAATTTATCTCTGCAAGTGCCTCGGGAGAGAAGCTGCCGCCTGCTTTGTGAAGTATTGTAAACCCCGTGGCCACTGCTCATCGGCATCTGCATGGATGGTCTGTTTATCTAAATGGATTTCTGTAAAACAGATACCTTAATAAACCCGGTTTTGCCAGCCTATCCAGCCTCTACCCAGGTCGGCAGTGGGGCCCTGGCCAAGGGAAAGGTGTTGGGAAGAAAGCGGCCCACAGCCCCATGTCCTTTCACCTGGCCAGCTGTGAGTGGGGAGGTACGTGCAGTTGGGGAGAGGGCAGCACCAGGCCCGGGAGCCCCGCCAGCAGAAGGGGTGGGGCCCGGAATACCAGATGAGAGCCCTCCGGCACATGGTCATGTCGGAAAGGGCAGGGGCCACGCAGTCTATAAAGGGGCTATCTCCCTCACGGTGACCTAGTCTGTGCCACGGGGAGCTAGAACTTATAAACCCAGCCATAAAGCCTCCCGTTCAAAGCCGTATATATTTATAGAGATATAAATGAAGTTTAATGCTAGTGAAACTCACTATAAAAGCAAAAGACTTCATCTGTATCTATACTTCAGGTGCAGAGCAGTTCAGGGCTTGCTGCCTTTTGCCCCCTGAGAGCAGCAGTGTGCATGCGCCCGCTCGCTCCCAGGTGGCCCGGCTGCAGGGCCAGCGGCGGGGTGGGAGAAGCAGGTCTTCTGCACACCTGCACCTGCAAGCAAGGCCCCCAGCAACTGCGCATTCCCCTTATCTCTGAGGGCTGTTTAAAGGCAGCGAGAAAAAAGGGAAAAAGGAAAAAGCACTGCCAAAATCAAGTGGCTTCAAACAGTCAGGAGCCTGGTTTTTAAATAAAACAGTTTGAGGAAGGTTGGCTTTTCATCCACCTTGGAAGCTGCCAGATTTCTTCTCCTCGGAGGTCCAGGTGGGATACAGCGATGAGACTGCAAAGTCTGCGCTGACCTGACTGTCTTGCATCCTGTCACTGCCCACGTGGGGCTGACAAAAATGTTTGGTGAGACCCTGACAAACAAGCATTTGAATCCTGGCTCTGCCACTTACTGGCTGTGTGACCTTGGGGAAGTCACTTGACTTCTCTGAGCCTTACTTTCCTTGCCCATGAAATGCAGTGAACAGTCCCTACTTCTCAGAATTGCTGCATGGGTTAAATTAGATATCATTTTGTATATGAAGGCTCATAATGGCCCTTAGCACACACAGGGTCTTCAGTCCATACGGTTCTCTCTTGATGGAAGTGTCTTTGGCAGAAAACGTGCATTTTGAGGATAGAGGTCAGGGTCACATGGCTACTTTGATGTATATCCTCGCCAGGGGTGTGGCCTGAGCCTGGCTGCAGGAACAAGTACATTGGGAAGACCAGCAGTGGCTTGCACCCTCCCCGCTTTTCATCTTGCTACCAGCTCTTCTCAGTCTTACACAGGCCTCTCGGCCAGAGCGCCCACGGCAGACACTCAGGGGAAGGTTGACTGATGATTGCCCCTGTGGTGGGACCTGTCTGTGTTCCTATAACTGGCTCCTGGAAAAGCTCAGAGGCAGGAATGCTGCTCACCTGGGGGTACAGTTTCCTGGGGAGTATCTTTGGGTTCCTAGGGGTGCCTTTCAAAAATTAACCCTCAAGAGGTCAGCAAATCATGCCAACAGCACAGTTTCATTCCTGGGTCAGCCTCCATCCAAGGGAGGGACCGAGTGGAATATTCTGGAGGAGAGGGAAGGGTGCCGTTGATCCGGACCCTGATATGTGCCGAGTGAGGGTGGGGGGAGGGAGACCACTATCTGTCAATCTCTTATTAAAAATGGTCTGAGGCACAGCGCAAGAGTTATTAAAATGCAGAGTAAGAGTGCCGTACGCTCCTCCCCACCCCCGCCCCTTTTTCATTTGTATTTTATCAGCTTAATTTAGTGAGAATGAAAGATTCAGGCAGCCATCCTTAGAGACTGGGAGGGAAAAAAAAATAAAGCCCCACCAGAGAAGGTCTGGGGTGGCTTCCTTGGCAGCATCCTCCCTCTGACCCCACAGCGGTTCCTCCCCAGCCCCCCAGCCCCACTTCTCTGTGGCTGTAGCCCAGGAGACAGTGAACAGTATGGAGCGCGCTCTTTCTCTCTCTCTCTTCCTCTGTGTCCCTGGAGACTACATTTGACAGGCCAGGGATCCCACCTGACATCCCCAGCTCTGCCCCAGTGGGGAACCCGGGAGGAGACTGGACTCCTGCTCCTTGAAATGTTTGCCCTTTTCCTTTTACACTCTTAAGGTCAAATGTTGTGAAAGGGATTATTAGCCCATGGCAAAAGGCTGCTAGGAAGGGAAAGAGACTCTTCATTTCTGAAGTTTTGCTCCTCACCCCAGAGTTAGACTCAGCAGCTGCCTGAGCAGACCCCGCCAGTGATGAGGTAGGAATTGTGGGGAGTGGTTACCCAAGATCTGCTTCTCGGATGTTCGGGATTTCCTGGATTCATAAATCACCAGCTGGATCCAAAAATAGCTCCATGCCTATTTTTCAGTAACATAATAATTGCTAACACCTACAGGATTAAAACTATTGCCAGGCAATGATCTTAGTACTCCACACAGAAAAACTTAATAAATTTGTACAGTCACTTTTTGAGTGAGGTATGATTATTATCCCCATTTTACAGATGGAAAAACTAAGGCACAGAGAGATTACTTAATTTTCCTGGAGGTTTACAATAAATGGCAGAGCCAGGATTTGAACCCGAGAACTCTGTGCACTTAATTACCATGCTGTCCTGAGCATCACTCAGAAACTACCCAGGTTCTCCGTTGCCAGAGAGAGAGATGCAAAAAAACTGGAGAATCCTAGTCCTCACAATCTTGTCTGAATCACAAAGGTTGGTTTAAAAATAAGACCAAAGCAGTCACTATTTCTCTTGGGGGCTTAGTGTTGTCACTTCTTCCACTCCCCTCCTTTGGGGAGTCATTCTGTTTTTTCAACAAAGCCTCATCTAACTCCTTCAGGATGAGAAAAGAATCCAGCTTCAAGGCAAGTGAGTTTTCTTAAATGCATTTTCCTTCATCCAATCTCACAAGGTGGTGAAGGTGGTGTCAATTCTCATCTATCCACAAAAGCCTCATTCACTTTGTGGTTTATCCACTTTGGGGATTATCTGGACCACAGTTGTAACTACCCATTCACTTGTGGGATGCTTCTTTTAACTCTGCTCTGCCATTGTGCAAGATGAAACTCTTGTAACGGATTCTCAAATGATTGGTCCAGCTGGGAGGAGTATGGCAGGCAGATGCCGCAAAGCCCAATTTGTTCCTGTTGAGGTTTCTTGTTCAGCTGTGAGGATGGAAATTGCATACCAGCGGTGGTCAGGACCACTTATGATTGCAGGGGAGACAGGTAGTGTTGGCTGGGGGCATAGGGCAGCTGGAAGTAACCCAGCTGTATCTCTGCTCTGTAGTCAGAGATGGGGATGGTGGCAGGATATCAGCCAAAGGAGCAGGTGGACTGTGCAGTGCTTTAGTGCCTCCCCTAACCCCAAAATGTGCCAGAGAGTGTGGCAGACTGAGCCAAGAGGCAGGTTCATCCTGGAGCAGAAGCACTGGGGACAGAGGAGGTATGGGCACCCCAATGCAGGCTTGGTTAGAAGCTGGTGTTTAGTTCTTGCACAGAGGCTGAACCAGGAACTTTGGGGTGGGGAATGCATATCCCAGCTCTGGGTAAGGTGATTCAGGGCTGAGAATCTATCCCAAGCTTGGGCCAACCATCCACAGGCAGGAAGACACAGAGTTAGAGAGAAGGGCTTCAGTTCTGAAGACAGTGGACCTGAGCTTAGATCCTAGCTCTGCCCAGCTCTGCCCTCTTGGTGAGGTCGCTCAATCTCTCAGGGCCTCTACTTCCTTGACTCTAATGTAAGGATGCTAACACCTCCTAGGAATTTCGTGAAAATTGAATAAGGTAACATCTATAGCACTCCTGGCACTTTATAAGTATTCAATAAATGTTGATTACCTTTTCCCAGTAGCAATAACTTCTTACATTGTTGTTGTGCTTCATAATTTTCATAATATGATTATATATTATTATATTTGGTCAACCATTTGAGAAGGTAAGCAAAATGACTCATTAATTACTCCAATTTTATACATGGGGAAATTACTATAGTTTGAATGGCTTGTCCAAGATAGCACAGGTGGTAAGTGACAGAATTGAGATCACAAATCTTGAAGCTTTGGATTTAATCATTTTATAGCCCTCTTTGTTATGCTGTGATTGGGCTGGTAATTGAAATCACAAAGATCAAGAAGATCCTCTGTCCAGATACCCAGAAGAAAAAATCATTTCCCATGGGCTCTACAGCATCTCATGGGAATTGGACAAGGCTTGGGGTATCCCTCAAAGACTTTGGCATCAGGTTTTCAAGTCCTTTCATTTCTACAATGTGTTCTGAGATAGTTCCCTCAGTAGATTAATGCTTAATGCTATGACAGCCAAGTTTCCTGCGGGCCAGAGAGTCTTGGCTTTCCTGCCTACCCCACCAGCCATCTTGGGAACCTGAGTCACTCATCACAGCACTACACAGGGACAAGCTCCTGCCTTGTTCTAACACTAGCAAAAGAACATAGAGCCTGTGTCCACCAGGCAAGTAGTGTCAAATGTTACCTCCACAGAGAAGCTTGCCCTAATAATCTTATCTAAAATAGCTCTCCTTGACACCAAAAGCAAAGGCAACAAAAGCAAAAATAAACAAGTGGGAATTTAAGAAACTGAGAAACTTTGCACAGCAAAGGAAACCATCAACAAAATGAAATGGCAACCTATGGAGTGGGATAAAATAATTGCAAGCCATGTATACAATAAGGGGTTAATATCCAAAATATGCAAGGAACTCATACAACTCAATAGCAAAAAAAAGAAAGAAAAGAAAGAAGAGAAAGAAATAATCCAATTAAAAATGGGCAAAGGACCTAAACAGACATTTTTCCAAAGAAGACATACAGATGGCCAACAGACACATGAAAAGATGCTCAACATCACTCAGCATCAGGGAAATGCAAATCGAAACTACAAGGAGATATCGCCTCACACCTGTTATAATGGCTATCATCAAAAAGATATGAGGTAGCAAGTGTTGATGAGGTTGTGGAGAAAAGGGAACCCTGTGCACTGTTGGTGGGAATGTAACCTGGTACAGCCACTCCGGAAAACAATATGAAAGTCCCTCAAGGAATTAAAAATAGAATTACCATATGGTCCAGCTATTCCACTTTTGGGTATATATCCAAAGGAAATGAAATCAGTATCTTAAAGAGATATCTGCACTCCCATATTCACAGCAGCGTTATTCACAATACCCAAGGTATAGAAACAACCTAAGTGTCTATTGATGGATGAAAGGATAAAGAAGATGTGAAATACACACACATACACACACCCCCAGGAATATTATTCAGCCTTAGAAAAGAAGAAAATCCTGTCATTTGTGACAACATGGATGAACCTGAAGGACATTATGCTAAGCGAAATAAGCCAGACAGAGAAAGAGGATAGTGCATGGTATCACTTATTTATGAAATCTTAAAAAAAAAATGTTGAACTCATAGAAACAGGAAGTAGCAAAGTGGTTGCCAAAGGCTGGGAGGTGGGGGGAAATAGGGAGAGGCTAAAAAAAGAAACAAAACAGCTCTCCTTTTCACTCTACCATTTTGTTATTATTTATCACATTTAGCACCAACCAACATAATATTTGATTTTTTTCTTGCTGTTGGTCTCTTTCCAATAGAATGCAAACTCTGTGAGAATAAGAACTTTGTCTTATTCACATTTGGATTCCTAGCCTGGACCACTGTGTTTAGTAAATTGGTTAAATGAATGAATGAATGGGTCTTCATCCAGTATTCTCTGTTGTTTTTTTTAATTTAAAAATGTTTCTTAAAGATTTTATTTATTTACTTGAGAGAGACAGAGAAAGAGAGAGAGAGATAGCGAGAGAGAGCGCGAGCAGGGATGGGGTGGGGAAAGGGTGGGGAGAGGGAAAGCAGACTCGTTGCTGAGCAGGGAACCCGATTCAGGGCTTTTAAATTGCTGACATACAAATCAATAGGGAAGCACTTTCCCAGACTGGAGCCCTGGCATGGGAGCCTTCCAGCCACATCCTCTTTGCAGAAGAGGAGTTGAAGAAAGAGAACAGACAATTTTTTTTCCCAGGACCCTGGGACCATGACCTGAGCCAAAGGCAGACACTTAACTGACTGAGCCTTCCAGGCACCCCAGTATTCTCTGTATTCTCTGTTTTAACCTACCCTGACTCAGGCATTTTGTTAATGGCTCCCTGTCTTTGAGGACACCCCAATCTGGTCAGGGTGGAGGAGAAGCCACAAAGCTAGCATAATGAAGTGTTAATGTTTAGGAACAGCTACATGAGGGGAAGGGGATGGGATACCCCATTAACCAGAGAAGGAACAGTGTACGTAAAGCTGAGAGTCATAGAAAGGCCATGTTGAAAGGTAACTGAGAGATGGAATATAGCAGAACACAGGATCACTGGATCATGGTGCTGCCATGTTGGAGGATGCAAGCTTGTTGCCCTGTTCATCAGACAATTAAAGAAACAGCACAGCCTAACCAAATTCTATTTGCCACTGAGATATTCTTTTATATTAACCATATCTTTTACTACAAGATCTCTAAGCCAGAGAGCGATGGTGGGGACTTGGAGGTGGGTCGATGGGACCACTAAACCCCTCATCTCTGACAGAATTGTGGGATGCTGTTCTGCTCTCCTTTTCAAAACATGCGACCAGGTTCTCAGCCACCCATGCTGCTTTCTCTACTTCCTCCTATAAAAATGACACCACTCTGTATATATATACAATGGAATATTATGCAGCCATCAAAAGGAATGAGATCTTGCCATTTGCAATGATGTGGATGGAACTGGAGAGTATTATGCTGAGCGAAATAAGTCAAACAGAAAGACATGTATCATATGACCTCACTGATATGAGGAATTCTTAATCTCAGGAAACAAACTGAGGGTTGCTGGAGTGGGGGGTGGGGTGGGAGGGATGGTGTGGCTGGGTGATAGACACTGGGGAGGGTATGTGCTCTGGTAAGTGCTGTGAATTGTGCAAGACTGTTGAATCTCAGATCTGGACCTCTGAAACAAATAATGCAATATATGTTAAGAAAAAAAAAGAAGAAGAAGAAGGTAGCGGGAGGGGAAGAATGAAGCGGGGGAAATCGGAGGGGTGGACGAACCATGAGAGACGATGGACTCTGAAAAACAAACAGGGTTCTAGAGGGGAGGGGGTGGGAGGATGGGTTAGCCTGGTGGTGGGTATTGAGGAGGGCACATTCTGCATGGAGCACTGGGTGTTATGCACAAATAATGAATCATGGAACACTTCATCTAAAACTAATGATGTAATGTATGGGGATTAACATAAGAATAAAAAAAATGACACCACTCTGATTGCTAATACAGAGGTTAAAGGTGAGATTGTTTAGTGAGAATGAGGAATAGAGAACAAAAGAAAAGCCCTGGGACCAGAAACCTTGAATGCTCATTCTGTTTCCTTTAACTGTGGCTTGTTTAAGAAAATTGTCTGTTCTCTTTCTTCAACTCCTTCTCTTCTGCAAAGAGGATGTGGCTGGAAGGCTCTCATGCCAGGGCTCCAGTCTGGGAAAGTGCTTCCCTATTGATTTGTATGTCAGCAATTCAAATGGGGGTATTTATACTGTGGCTGAGCACCTAATAAAAATTTAAATTATTGTTTAAAATATCCAGAAGGGAGGAAAAAACTCATCAAGGAACAGCCTCATAAAGAAAGTAAAAACAAAAACAAAAACAAAAAAACAACCACACACAATTCAAGGTCCTTAGGAAAGGGGCTGGGAGATGAGGATTATGAGGATTGCCAAGATGTGCCTCAGGGCCCTTGCATTTCTTCTTTTAATGTCTTTTCCTCACATCCAAACACCTTTCCTGGGCTCTGCAGCTCTGACTTCAGACACTGGCTTCATCACTCATTAGCTGTGGGCTTGGGCAGATGATAGAGATTTCTCTTTATGCGCTCCTACTGCATAAATAGGAAGAACAATGGCATCTCAAATATTACATAGGCAAAACTCTTGGAGCAGAGCTGAGCACATAGTAGGAACTCAACAGATATTTATATCCAAACCCCCTTCTCCCTTTGCAGGGTCCCTATTCAGATTCTTTCTTAAAAGCTGTGCCCTACAGCCTATTAAAATCTGATTGCAGCCAGCTGCTGTCTTACTTGAAAGGCTCTGAGCCACTAAATCACACCTATGCATAAATGATTGATTATGAATTAATAGGTTAGGTGGTGGCACTTACGGAAAGCAGAAGGAAAGGAATTAAGGAAACTTTTGTAGCAGAATGTCAGAAGCCAGTTACTTGTCTCTGTAGGGATATTTTGGGTAATGGGGCTCCTGCAATGTCCTTTAAATCATGCCTGTTAGGAAACTATCTCTCTGGTCATTTGTAAGGATTGATGATACACAGGTCGGGAAAGCAAGGAATGGCTCTCTCAAACTTTAATGACAGCATCAGAGGGCCCACCCACTTCCTCCACCATATTCTCACCCTTGACAGTGCCATTACCTGCACTTTTTCCAAAGTCCTCCTCTCAAGCTTCCTGACTCTGGCCACTCGTCCTTTTCTTCTGCTCTAGTGCTCCAGATGCAGCAATTACAGAACGGCACTGACTTCTCCAAGCCCCTGCCCCTTTATTTCACTATCCATTGCCTCACTTTACCAGGCTTAGATTCTGTCCACCATTTTGCCATTAATCTCTTACAAAAACGTCTCCAGACTTCCTGTCCTGAACTCACCTTCTTGTCAGGTGTAAACCTGGTTAAACCTACCTCCTGATCATGCTTAGCATGTCAGAGAAAAATAGTTGTGCCAACTGTTGTTGCTTTACAATTATGACTGTAAATCTCAAGTGGATACTGAAAACAGTTTGGCAATTCCATGACTCTTCCTTAGTATGTTTACTTTTCCACTGTCCAAAATGATAATTTTATATCTCCTTTCTCCAAAGACTGCCTACTCCCTTTTAGATTTCTTCCAGCTGATGACTTACTGGTATTTTGACAGCCAGGAACTCCCTCATCTTCCTGCCACTGACTCCACACCTTTTGCTATCACCGTGCCTGTCCTCTCGGTCTTCCCTCCTTATTCCTGGCTGCCATGCCCCTGCTCCGTGCAAATGCCAACCCCCTCTGGGTTCTGGAACTCATCACCTCATGCTTCCTAAGTTCGTTCCTGCAATTATCACCACTTCTTTCTTGAATCTTCAATTTCCCCTTCACTACTTCATTTTCCAATAAGCATGTAAATGTGCTTATTTCCAACGTTAAAAAACACGAAAGCCCCTCCTGAGTCTACTCTCCTTCTAGTTTCCACTCTATTATTCAGCTCTCATTGATGGCAAAACTTACTGAAAGCACAGTGACCTCATGTTGCCAAATCTCATCATCATTTCTGTTACTTTTGTACTTGACCTCTCAGCATAATTAGGCAATTACTCCTTTTCTTAAACCACTGTCTCCGCTTTGCTTTGGTGACGTGGACTTCTTAGGTTTTCCCTCTGTTTCACTACTCTGCTTGTTTCTCTTTCTGTACTCAATCTCTAAAAGTTAGAGAGCTGTAGAGTTCAGTCATGGGCTCCTCTCTCTTCTCCAGCCTCACTTTCACCTCAGGTGGCCACATACCACTTGCACACCAATGGCTAACCAAATCCATGCCTTTAGCCCTGACATCTTTCTGGAACCCAGTTTAGACACCCCAACAGTCTACCTGGTATCTCTACTTTGATATTTTATAAAATCTTCCAACTTAATATGTGCAAAAAGAATTCTTAATTCATTGATGCCCTAAACTTGCCTCTTCTAGTTTCTCTGTGCTCAGTAAAATGTACTACACCTAGCTGGTTGCTCAAGTGAGAAAACTAGAAGTCATCATTCATTTCTCTGTCCTCACTCACCACTCCATATTCAATCCATCAGCAAGTGCTGTTGACTCTATCTCTAAGGAACTTTTCAAATCCTTCCTCTACTATGAATGCCCCAGCTCTTGCTTGGACCACTGCAAAAGCCCCCAGCCATTATCCTCTTTCCATTCTTCCCCTGGAGCCAATCTATACCTAAAACGAAAGTGATCTGTTGAAAATTTAAATCAGATGATTTTCCTTCCTGTCTTAAAGTCCTCCAATGATCTCCCTCACACTAAAAATAAAATTAAAATGTTTTGCCCTGATCAATGAAATCTTTCCTATCTCTTTGACCTCCACTTTATAACTCCCTTTACTATTCACTCTGTGCCACTCATATTGGTTAATCAAAAAATGCCAGTCTCAGCACCTCAGGACTTCTACAATATCTGTTTCCTAGATTTTAGAGAAATCTTAGAAAGCACCTAAAGCTCTCTCATTTTATAGACAAAGAGACTGAGGCCAGAGTAGGGAAGTCTCAAAGCAAATTAGTGGTAAAACCAAGACCAGCTGGATTGCCAACACAGTGCTTTTTCCATTAGAATGTGCTGGGTCATTGCTGTCTTCTGAATGCTTCATCATTGTGAGCTGCAGAAACCTTCATCTCAGTAGAAAGATAGATCTGGGATTTGGTTTAGTCTTGGTTGTGACTTTAAGCAGGTATACCTGGCTAACCCTAAACACTGTTGTGAAAATTGTAGTCCTTAAAAGTTACTATGGAGAAATTTGGGATTTTTAACAAAAATCTCATAGACCTAAAATTTCTGGGCAATATATGACTCCCTGGAAAAAGAGTCACCATTTTTCGACCCCACACGGACTGTTTAGTAGACAATAGGTTCAAGCTATCATTAGAGTTCCTTTGTCATTCCTTAAGCAGGTCCCTTATCATGACCTGGTCCCTTTCTTTAGAGTATCTTTGAGTAGTATGGGAGAGAAGATCTTCATTTCAGTCTAGTGTAGATCTGTTGCCTCTTTATATCCTTATTTTTGCTTGGCTGTCACTCCTTACATGTCACATTGGGGCTCATTCAAGCTAATTTCTTCAGGCATGCCCTCTTCTACCTCTGTTGCCTATAATCAAGGGTAATTTGTATATCAGATTTACTTCACTGAAAAACAGCCATTACTTTGAAGGATATCATTTTGGGCTATCATATGAATTATTCTGGGAGAATAAGAATATTTTTGAAATACCCAGTCTTTTTTTTCTTTTTTTATAATTTCACATTTTTCTCTGTGCTTTAAAAGCTCATATTATCTTGTTTGAGTAAAGATTAGTTGGATGGCATTGGTTTGACCATTTATTCCTGGGTAATCTTTGAAGATTGGTGTTTTAACATACCCAGTAGCACTAGTAACTTAAATGTTTTCTTTCATCATATTTACTATCATTTAAATAACCCATTTCTGCTTCATTTACTTGGCCATTCTATGACAGAAGTGCTGGGATCCTCAGGGTGGCTTCTAAACACTCTAAGCTTTTTGTCCTCATTGCATTTTTTATGTACTTGGCAACTCAGATGCTTTCTTCCATCACTTCACTTCCATCTCCATGACACATTTGGAATGCAGAAACAAACACATTGAAGAGTGCTCAGGTAAGAGACGCCAATGTTCCAGGAACTGTCCTCGGTTCTGAATATCAAGTGGTGACTAAGACCTCTAAGCTCATGAAACATGCATTCTAGGGGAGACATGTAACAAAATTATTGCCAAGTTCTTTTGATGGCCCCTGTTACATGCTCTCATGGAAACTTGTAAGTTTCTCTTTATCATTTAAAGTTTTTAAGTTGTAAAATGTAACATATACACAAAAGTGTAAATAAAACCTAAACATAAAATGTAATCAATAATAATTATTCAAGCTCCCTGTAACCACCCTCTAGGTCAAGCAATAGAACATCACTAAAACTCCAAGGACACCCTGTATGTCTCTTTCTGATCACAAACCCTTCCTTCCACCAGAGGCAACTCCTTTAACTACTTTCCTGACTTTGAGGTCACAATTTTCTTATATTTACAGGTTTTGAATTTGTCAGCTTAGAAATCTCTCTCTCTCTATATATATATATATAGTTTATATATATAATATCATTTTTATCAAATGTGATCAAAATATTAAAAATAAAAATAACAAATTTCATATAAACATATCAAATTTATCAGTTGAGAAATAGGTGTATATTATATATAATACATATTTTATACACACACACATGTATGTGTATATAGACACATAAGCTTAATTAATATCCAGTTTCCCAGTAGTCCGTAAGTTCCAAAAGATCAAGGATAGTATTTATTTTGCTCACATTGTATTCCTAGGGTCTTGCCCAGTCCCTGCTGCATAGTAAGCCCTCAACAGATATTTGGGGGCTACGTGAATGGAAATGACACTCTGGTAGACTCTAGATAAGAGCTGAGATATTATGAGGACCACTTTTCAGAATGGGGGCTACAAATTGGGGGTAAGGGCATCCACTGCATATGAGGAGCATGTCAAAAGCACCTGCCACTTTCCTCCCAGAAACTTGAAATAAATAAGAAAGGTGATTGAGCGAACTGTGTGGGGAAATAATTATGTCTATTTGTGCATCTATTTGTTTCTATAACTACCCATTTATATATCTATCTCTCCAACTGTGCAATATTATACAAAAATACACCTCTTAAAATACACTAGAAAAATCGAGCATCATGGAAGAGCAGAATAGGAAAAATGGTAACTGTCTCAAGGCATAAGTATTGGCCTCCATTCATGACCTACAGGAATAAACCCTGTCCCTGTCAGCAACTCAGACCAGAGGATGGTGAGAAAATAAACTGTGTCTCAGGGATTTGATTCATGAGGGAGAAAATACGTGGCAGGATCATGGAAACACATGAATTATTCACAATTCAAACCAGGTAAAGGGAAAGAGGAGGAGGGAATGACCAGGAAACACACATCAAGAAAATGAAGCTCTCCACCTCCAGGCAGAGGCCCGGGAGGGTGGCAACAGGAGCAGTCATGCACGAGGACAGAAACCAGGTGTGACAGGGAAGGAAAATCAATGATTCCCTTAGACAGGTAAGCTGAGCACTCCTGGTGGGAGTAAGGGTGACTCTATAGTTCTGGGGTGCGTGAACCAAAGGAGTGACCCTACTTCTGGAAGCCAGTTACAGCTAGAGTAGCAGCCAGGTGCTCGTGATTGAGTTTAAAAATAAATCCTGGGCGCCTGGGTGGCTCAGTTGGTTAAGCGACTGCCTTCGGCTCAGGTCATGATCCCGGAGTCCCTGGATCGAGTCCCGCATCGGGCTCCCTGCTCGGCAGGGAGTCTGCTTCTCCCTCTGACCCTCCCCCCTCTCATGTGCTCTCTCTCTCATTCTCTCTCTCTCAAATAAATAAATAAAAAATCTTAAAAAAAAAATAAATCCTGATGCCAAGTTCACTGCTGTCCTGTGATTGCAGAAGAGGGAAAAGGCACATCCAACTGGAGTGGCAGGCTGGTAGGTGGAGTGGGGGAGTGGGGATTTCAGGAGCTGAGAGTTGGGATAGAGAGGGATACAGAGGTGGACTGGATGATGCCCTCCGGTTGTGTGTGTGTGTGTGAGGAGGGTTTGGGGAACTAAGGAGGAAAGACAAGGCTTCTTCCTCCACGTAAAAGAGAGATTCGGGGTGGTGCTAAAGCAAGAGGCAGCCCATTGTGAATAAGAGACCTGGAGGGGAAGGTGAAGCTGGATTTTGGAGCCAGTAACCGCAAGAGCAGAATGAACAGAAGCCAAGGTATCTTTAGGAACAGAACTTCAGTCAAATTGCTTCAAGTGAGAGTCAAATGAGAGGCAACCAGGTGGCATGTGGGCAGATCCATCTGGTTTAAAGTCTTGGGTGGGGCAAACATAGCCAGGGTGTGTCTAGTTATCCATGAAGAGTACAGCTCTGTGTGTCCACAAGTATTGATTGAGCACTCACTGTGTGCCAGTCTGCTCTCAAACAGCTTACATTCTAACTTAAGGAGAGGGGTAATAAGCAGATAATCAAATAAGATTATTTTAGACCCTGTAAAGCGCTATGAAAACAGGGAAGTAGGATAATGTGTTAGAGACTAACTGGCGTGTTGGGAGGTAGAGGGGGCTGCTTTAGCGATGGTGGTCAGGAAAGGTCTCCCAGATGAGGTGACATTTGAGTTGAGCCCCTCGAGAAGAGCAAAAGTCAGCCTTGTGCACATCGGTGAAGTACAAAGCAAGCACAACGAAGACAACTACACCCAAGAAGATGACTCAAAATCCAGGGCATGTCACTGAATCTGTTTCCTCAGTCTGTAGAATGAGAGGGTTGAGTTAGCTGATGGCCAAGTCCTGATTGGTGTGGCACATGGTCTCCACAGAAGATGTGGGAATTGACCTGGGTGTTGAGGGAAGACCCTCAAAGCGTGGATGATGTCATTTAAACCAGCATCAGAGCTATAATATAGTCTTCTAAAACCTTCAAGGAGAACAAAACAGGGATATCTACTTTCTCCCTGATTGAGACATGGTCCTCCTTCCTCCACCAGGCAGGAAACCTTTGTCCTAAGAGGCAGTCCATGCCCAAACTCCACTGCCTTTGGAAGCTCTGTTGAAACTAAAACCCATTGCTTCCAATTCTCATTATAAAATACCTTTATTTGGCCACTTAGTGCATTATGCATTTTAAAATACTTAATAAACCTACCAATCTATTTATACATCTACTTTTTAAATTTATTTGTAAATGCTAATGTCTGAGCCCTGAGCACAGTGCCAGACTGGGACTGGTGTCCCTGAGGAGGTTGAAAGATGAATGAATTGTGGATGGGGAGGTGCATTAGTCAGCTCAGGCTGCCATAACAAAATACCACAGACTGGGTGACTTAACCAACAGGAATTTTGTCTCACAGTTTTTGGAGGCTCAATGTTCAAAATCAAGGTACTGGCTGTTTCAATTCCTAATGAGGACTCTTCCTGGCTTGCTCTGTCCTCACATGGTGGGGAGAGAGAGAAAACTCTGGTCTCTTTTCCTCTTATAAGGACACTAATCTGATTCACCTTTTGGGGCAGAAATGTGCTATTCAGTGGGGTGGTCCTGGAAAGATTGCAGGGAAGTCACCTGCCAGGCAGGCGCTGCCTCTTGTCAAGGCTGGGACTTCTTCAGCAGTGGTTTTCCCCTATGACCATGTGGAGATTAGAAGGCTTAGGAGGAAAATTCAGAGAAGCCCTTGGTCAGAAACATTCCAGCACTCTAAGATGGTGATGAAAATGGAAACCCAAACTCTTCTATGGGGTGGTCTGCATCCTGAAGAAGCACTGGGCAGACTCAGGAGACCTGAATTCTAGACCTACTTTGGCCATGAACAACCTCTGTAACCTTGGACAAATCATGGTCTCCCTGGGCTTCTGCATAAATTAAGCAGCCCTGTGATGGACTGCCAAGGCCCTTCCAACTCTTACAAGGTTCTGGGTTTTTCTGGCCCTTTGGGGTACTGGAGTCTCAGTTTATCAGTTTATTCAGGATAGAATGAAAGTGTTAATGGACTTATCAAGGAGAGAAGGAAAGTCTCAGCGGCTTTGCCAAACCCCCAGGCCAACTCATCTTACTACGCTGCCCAGCCTTGAAACCCCAAGTGACCAACACTGTGGGTTATGCCCACTCTGCCTCTTGCTTTTGCCTAACTGTGACCTTGGCCACCTCATTTCCCATCCAGGCCTTTAGTTCCTCTGCTTCAAGAGGGCAATGGTAGTCCTTGTCTCCTGCCTTCCTCTCCTGGGTTTTATGGGATGAATAGGATAATGTTCTCTAATTACTTAGTGCTCCTCAGAGCCACAAGTGCTGTGAGTCAGGATAAAGGACTCTGCTAATCTAGTTGCTTTCAGGGATTATTCATCCAGAAACATAAATGAGCATTTAAATGAGCACAGAGGCTGGGGAATGCAGGCCAGAGAAGGCCACAGCAGAGAGGTGGCTGGGAAGGGACTGAGGCAGAGCACTGGGGGTTGCTTGGCAGACACTCCCTGCTCTACATGATACTTTGTTTGACCCGTGATCTCAGGCTCCTCAAGTCTGAGCATTCTTTGCTCCAGAATTCCCCCAGACCAATGTCCTTCTCTTGAAAAATATATTTTGTTAACTCATTAGGTGCTTGGTCCCAGAAGGGAATGGCTGCTACCCACTGACAGTAGGAATCTTCAGTACTTTTAAACAGAGCCCTCTGCCATGTGTTATAGATCTCCAGGCCCAGGCTTTGTCCCTGGAGTACTGGCTCTGAGAATGTCTGCCCGGGAAGCTGGCTTTCTTTTTTTTTTTTTTAAACATTGTTTTTAAGATTTTATTTATTTATTTGACAGAGAGAGAGATAGCGAGAGCAGGAACACAAGCAGGGGGAGTGGGAGAGGGAGAAGCAGGCCTCCTGCCGAGCAGGGAGCCCAATGTGGGTCTCTATCCCAAGACCCTGGGATCATGACCTGAGCCAAAGGCAGATGTCTAACGACTGAGCCACCCAGGCGCCGCAAAGCTGGCTTTCTTGATTGTGCAGGTAGCCGTGAGAGGGCTGCACAATTTATGAACTGTTTGTGTGTGCCTGTGCGTGCATTCAGCCATGAGGCCAGCCTGCATGAAGACAGTGAAGTTGTAACATCCCACTCTTGGCTTTGACACCTGACAAAAAGGACATGGTTTAGATGTCACAGCAAGGGCCTGTGTCGAGGGTAGTTAAGAAAGCAGATGTCTTCATGCTTAACTACACTGTAGGAAGTTGCTGGGCCCATGGCCCTAGGTGTCCCACTGTAGTGGATTGATTTTCTAATTTGGAATTATTTTTAGGAGGAGTAAAAAAGTCTATGATAAAAATTCAAATACATTCATTTCTTTATTCAGCATCCACTTATTAAGTAGCTAATTGGTCCAAGCTACTGTTAAACAACACAAAAGGCAAAAATTGTTAAACTAGCAATAGTTATTAGTGGTACTTCCATAAAATAGTTAGAAGTCATGATTCCCATTTTGCAGAACAGAAAACTGAGATTTTAAATAACCTATCCAAAGTTTCATAGCCAAAGTTTTATTCATGAGGTGTCAGAATGCAAAGTTTGCTTTTCTGGCTCCAAGTCAGGTGGTCCAAGGAAAGGCTTTCATCTTTCAAGGAGGTGACAGTAGATAAAAGGGATATAACAATATTGCAGACCATCACACAAGGAAGAGCAGGGTGTGTATTATGAGTGTATTATGTATAAGTGATACAGGAATTCTGGGGAGGGATCCAGAAAGTTCCAAACCGGAGGTGACATTTGGACCAGGTCTGGAAGGGTAGGGGGCATTTCCATAGTTGGAGAGAAAAGTGGAGGTCACCTTAGGCAGAAGGAAGAGTGGGGGCCCAGTTACAGAGGAAGGAGTGGACAGAGGGTATTGCATGTAGCAAACAGTCCAGCTTGGCTGGAACAGACATCTTCAACCATGGCTATGTGTTAGGATCACCTGAGTAGCCTTTCAGATGACCAGCACCTAGGTGATTCCATTATGCAGCTTGGACTGAGCCCCACTGGTGCTGGGGAAAGACAGAGGGGTTCCAAACTGAGGCTATCACAAGCACCCAGGTTCACATAAACAGGGTCTGAATAAAGGTGGTGACAGTGGGAACAGAAAGTGAGAGATGGACAAGAGGTTTTTGAAACACACGGCCTTCAGGACTGGCTGGCCATGGTAGTGTGTAAGTGATGATGAAGGTTAGAGACCAGGTGCCATTCTCAAGAACGTGAGCTACAGCATGGAAAACAGCACAGTTGAGGGGGGCGCGGTTAGAAGGAGGATGGTTTGCTTTTAGACATCTCACGTTTAAGGGCAATAATTATTGGACTGTCAGGCAAGAATGCCCAGCTAGAGTCATATGAGTGTCAAGTTTGGGCAGAGACCCAGGAATGGGGAATCTTGAGAATTCATCTCCTACAGGAGTGGTAGTTGAGGCTGACGGAGTACCTAATTTCAGAAAGAGAGCAGAGAGAGAGAAGAGCAGAGGGCTCAGGTGGGAATGCCTATGTTTGGGAGGCAGAAGGACAAAGAGAAGCTTAGAAGCAATTCCTAAATGGAAAATTGTTCCATTTGCATTAGCCATGGCTCGGTGGGGTGGGGTGATGGGCAACAGAGTCATTTTTCATGGGCCTGGCTGCCCGCGACTTGGAAATTGATCAGCTGAGTCAATAGCTCCGTGCTCAGACTTGAAGCCCAGGCTGATGTATGTGCAGGACATAGGGCAGTTGCAGTCTAGTTCTCCTTCACCAGAAACACAGCCTGCTCAGGCAGCTGGTAGAGCAGCTGAGCTCATTTTGCCACCATCCCTGGCCTCTAAGCCCCACTAGCATGAAGGAGGAATCAACTCCAGACGCACACAGGTTAAGAATTTGCCCACCATGAAGAAGTCCTTCATTCTGAGATGTTGCAAAGATGAATTCTCTTTTCCTGGGGGAGACAATTGAATCAGCCCTCGATGTTTGAGGGGAATCCCATGACAGCCTTTCTCATGACCTCCCAGCATCATCCCATGGGACCAACTTGGTCCTAGAGACAAACCTGAGGATTTCCCTGGGATCCTTCCTGTAAGGTTCCCGAGATTAATGACCTCTGACAGCAGAGCTGAGGAGGGCAATAATCAGGAGTATTTAGGGGGCTTAGGTATGGGAGCAGGACCCCTGAGCCTACGCAAATGGCTGGTCAGGCTTCATCATGGGGGATGGAAGAGAAAAACTTCCCAGGTGGACAATCAACATTCAGACACTCAGTCCACCTGCCTTTGGGAAGAGCTGAGAAGTGGAAGGAAAAGAAAGATGCCACGGAGGGAGAAGGAACATTTTAGCATCTCTGGGCCCCTCATGGCCTAACTGAAAGGAATTTTGGAAAACCTTTGTGAGCAGTATAAAGACAGGCCACAGAAAGGGCACTGAGAACACTGTCCTACCTCCCCAGCAGCCCCAGCAAAGGAAACACACAGCAGCATGATGGTGAAGCGGTGCTTCTGGATCTCTTGTTAAGCACAGAATCTAAGTCAGTACATCTGTCGGGGGTTGGAGCTTCTGTATTTCTAACAGTTCCTCAGTGGCTCCTGACAGCACTGGTCAGTGGACTACACTTTGAGTAGCAAGGTTTTAGAGGCAGTTGACTGAATAAAAGCTAGGAGAGAGTGGAAGGGTTGGCCTTGTGTCCAGCCTTGTCCCCACTGGCTCTGTCCTGGGTTCCCCTCTGGGACTGCCTCCCTCACTGCTGACCAGTGCCTGGGGCCAGGAAGGGACTGGTGGGTGGGGGCGCTGCAGGTCTCAGAAGGCTCCTCCCAGGCTGAGCTGCAGATTCCAGCCTCTTGCCATCATGTGCATTACCCAGTGCCTGGCTATCTCAGTTTATTGGCTCCTGAGGCTCCCAGCTCAGGCAGAGTAATTACAGTTGAGGCCCTGATGAATTGGGGGCCAGTAATTAAAGTGCCTATTGATTTTCTACTTAGGAGTTCCCTGTAGCTGGAAACAAAAGTGGGGAGGGAAGAGAGATAAACAATCTGGGCAAGGTGTTTTGAAACAGGGGATTGTTCAGTGTGCATTAGCTGGGTCTGGCAGTAACTGGGGAGGGGTGGTGGGGTAATCATTTATCACTGGCCCATCTATCCAGAATTTGAGAATTGATCAGCTAGTCGATATGCTTCTGGGACATAGTGCCAACAGAATAGGGGGAAGGAGAACTATCTTCTGCAAAGAGTTCATCCTTAGATCTCCAAACCATTAATCTGTCTTGTTTTGCTGCTTCATTTAGCTTATTTTAATTATGAATTGAAGCAATTGCCTCCTTTATATCATCTGCCTTCATCGGGCAACAATGGGCTTTCTGTCACTAGAAATTTGGCTGCTGGTGGCATCTAAGTCCAGACAACAGAAAGCATGGGCTTGAGAGAGGGGCATGATGGGGAGGAGAAGGTTCTAGAAGGAGAAGGGCTGAGGGCAAGTAGAGGTTGCTGGAAAGAGGATGGATAAAAAGAGGGTTCTGGAGGTGGATGAGAGCAGAAAGGTGGAAGGAGTTTTAAAGGAAGGACAAGGCCTTGGAGAGGAGACAAGCCGAGGATGGGTCAGAACAAGGGAGACAAGAGGCAAAGAGAAGGGAGAAAGACAGGATCAGGGGTCACTGTGAGGGAGACAGAGGCAAACAAAATAGGAAGAGGGTTTTTGGTAGAAACACAAAGCACATTTAAGTCTTATTTAAAGATTGCTTAAGTTATTTTGGTGCATTTAACTCTTAATTCATCTTCCTTTCACTGAGCTAATGTGAAGTGTGAAAGAAAAACTAATGAGAAAAAGGCCTAACCGGCAATTTTATTTTAGTCAGCTCTGGGAGCTCTCTCTTCCTTCCCTCATGCTGGGTCACTTGAACAGAGATGATTCTTTTGTTTCTCAGAGGAATGTCGCTCTTCTAAGCTTTTTCCTTTTGCCTGTTTTCACTGCTGCAGCTGGTTTGGCTGCTTAATGATGATGAAGTTAGATTAGGATCTGGGTTTTGATAATGATGGAAACTGGGCAAAGAGAAGCGTTTTAGCATAATGCATGTTGGAACACAATTACCTATTATCCCAGTCAGGGTAGACAACAGGGGTGTTGGGGAGTAGTGAGTTGTGGAGAAGTGGGCTGTTACTTGTTATAAGTTGGATTTTAAAAAAATGCCATAGAAACACTGAATGGATTTATTCAGGTTATTCAACCCAATTGCACAATCTGCTTGCCTCTGAAAAAAAATCTTCTGCAAGTATGCCCAATAAATGGCAAGAAAACTGGGGGGTGGGGTGGGAAAGTGTTGTTTATTGTGTGAAGTTGCTGTTGTGTGTTAATGGTTGCACAGGGCAATGCACACAGAAACCCAGTTCCTGCTCTCACAAAGCGCAAAGGACCACAGGACTTGATTCTTATGTGTGGCCCCATTGATCTGGCTCAAATCTCAAATGGCTTCCTAGTCAGAGCAAAGTTAAGCTCCTAAACCTCCCAGGAAAGACCTTCCCTGGTAGACCCCAGCCTACGTCTACATAACACCCCAACCCCCACTTCCTCATGTGGCCCTTTGGCACCAGCCTGCCAGGTCCCGACCATTCTCCTGTGTTCCCTACCTCAGCGAATGGTACCACCCTACACCCAGTTCCCCCAGAAATCCTTAGAATGTTGTTCTCTCATGTCCCCACTTCAGTGGGTCACCAAACCTTGCCATGCTACCTGGTCATTTGGACCCTGTTCCCTCCCTCCCATCTCTGCAACCTCAGCTTGAGTTCAGCCCTACATCACCTCTTGCTTTGACTCAGGTCATTGCCATGGAATGGCCTCCCCACTGGTCTGGCACCATCCCATTCTGACTTCTGTGCTATCCCTGGAGCAATTTACCCATCATTAACACCTGACAGTGCTCTTCTCAATTTTCAATCGTTCCCCACTTCCTGTAGAATGAGGCTCTTCCCAGCTGTGTGAGCTTGGGCAAGTTATGCAAGCTCTCTAAGCCTGAGATTTCTCATGTGTAGAATGGGGACTGAAATGTTGTTTCATGGGGACGTTGTGAGAAGTAAATGAGGTGATGTGAGTAAAGTGCTCAGCCCAGGCCTGGCACATGGAAATGACCAACAGTAGGAGGAGCCGGTGGTGGTAACAGAGAGGAGGAGGAGGTGGGTTTTATTATTGCTGTTGTTGTTATTATTATTATTATTACAGAAGGAAGTCTTTATGATTTAGGTCCAAATTTATATTTACAGCTTCAACTTTCCCCCTAAACTCCAGATGTGTGTGTGTGTGTGTGTGTAACTGGCCATATTATATTTTTCAATTGTATGTCTAATGGACATCACGAATTTAACAATTTCAAAACTGAACTCCTTATATTTTACCTTCCATACATGTCTTACCCTCAGTTTTTCCTACCTCAGTAAAAGACATTTCCTTCCTTCCCACAGCTCAGAGCAAAAACCCTGACTGCCCTATTTCCCTCATCCTCCATATCTAACCCTTCCTTAAATCCTGTTGTCCAGATCTTCAGAATCTACCCAGAGTCCAACCCCTCTCACCACAGCCACTTGCCTTCCTGCCTGGTTTCCTGCAATGGTCTCCTCACCAGGCTTCCTGCTCCTGTCTCCACCCCTTTATGATATATTCTCTTCAGGGAGGCCGGAGGACTGCTTTTACAACAGAAGTTGAATCCTTCCTCTGCCCCCAAGTATCCCCCGGTGCCATTTCAAGGCACTTCACCATCTGATCCTCTACCCTCCATGACTCTTTTACTTTACCTCTTGCTGCCCTGGACCTACTCCCTCTGCTCCAGCCACACTACTCTCCTTCCTCTTTCTTGAATGTGTCAAGCAAACTTCTGCCGGGGGCTTTGTTCTGGCCATTCTTCCCTCTGCCTGAAATAATCTTTCCCAAGACATCCACATGCCTCACTTCCTAATCTTTTTCAGGTCCTTGGCTCAGATGACACCTTCTCCATGACACCTGCCCTGCTGGCTTTAGTATAAAATTGCAACCCTGACATCAATCCCCATCTCCTTTACTTGGTTTTCTTTTCCACATAGCACTTTAGTACCTTCTAGTGTATTATCTGCCTACATTTTTTGTCTGTCTCCTTTCTTTAGAGTGTAGGTTCCATGAGAGCATTCGCTTTTGTCTAATTTGTCCACTGTTTCATTCAGCATATAGAAGAATGGCTGGCACACAATAAACACTCAGCAAATCTTGTTGAGTCATTTGCTATTCATACCACCCTCCAGCACCAGTTTCTACCCCAAGGAGCTCTTCTTCATGCACATTGGGACCTTTATTTATATCTCTTCCTCTGCAAGACTTCAAGTTCCATTTTCCCTCTAGGGCTGGCTCACGGTGCTAGATAAATATTTGTATAAATATTATTGATACATTGGCTGTAAGGAACTTGTGTAATTAAAGATGCAAATAGAATTTTCTTTCATATACTTCCTTCAAAGTGGATGAAGGTTCTATTTGTCTGAAATGGTTGGCTGGCAGCTGAAATGTTTCCCTTCACACTTGAGGGCTGAAGTGTGCCCCTCATTTCTCCCCACCAAGCCCACAGTTCATTTGTCTGTTGGCATCACAACAACAGATCTTGAAGCCTGGGGAAAACCAATGTCAGAATCTAGACATTTGTCTCCAAGCACTGAGGCATATCTTCTTATGCCATACAGTAAACCCCTTTGTCATCCTCCCCCCACAAGATGTAAGAGATGGAGAAGTGGAGGAGAAGTTGAAATGACTTATGTAAGGGCATGTATATCACCTTGGATGGAGAGCAGAATAAATAGAGGGCCACAGCAAAGCCAGGTCTTGGTCTGAAGTCATCTCACAGAGGGTGAAGTGGTTACATTTTATTTGGCAGGAAATAGGAAAACATCAAAGGTTTTTGAAGAGAAAAGTAATGAGACAGGAGTCAAAGCTTAAAGCAAATTAGTTTGGCAATGATAAGAAAGGTAAATAGAAAGGAGAGAGTCTGAGACACTGTAGTAGTCTTTAAAAAGTGATTGGTTCCTGAAACTGGGGAGGAGGAATGCAAAGAGGGGCAGGTGCTATAGCTAAACAATCATTTACAGGGTCTTAAGGCTGTCTGGGAGGGGTTCTGTACAGAGGTCTCTTCATTTATTTATTTATTTTTAAATTTTTTATTGTTATGTTAATCACCATACATTACATCATTAGTTTTTGATGTAGTGTTCCATGATTCATTGTTTGTGCATAACACCCACTACTCCATGCAGAACATGCCCTCTTTAATACCCATCACCAGGGTAACCCATCCTCCCACCCCCCTCCCCTCCAGAACCCTCAGTTTGTTTCTCAGAGTCCACTGTCTCTCATGGTTCGTCTCCCCCTCCGATTTCCCCCCCTTCATTCTTCCCCTCCTGCTATCTTCTTTTTTTTTTCTTAACATATAATGTATTATTTGTTTCAGAGGTACAGATCTGTGATTCAACAGTCTTGCACAATTCACAGCACTCACCATAGCACATATCCTCCCCAATGTCTATCACCCAGCCACCCCATCCCTCCCACCCCACCCCCCACTCCAGCAACCCTCAGTTTGTTTCCTGAGATAAAGAATTCCTCATATCAGTGAGGTCATATGATACATGTCTTTCTCTGATTGACTTATTTCGCTCAGCATAATACCCTCCAGTTCCATCCACGTCGTTGCAAATGGCAAGATCCCATTCCTTTTGATGGCTGCATAATATTCCATTGTATATATATATACCACATCTTCTTTTCCCATTCATCTGTCGATGGACATCTTGGCTCTTTCCACAGTTTGGCTATTGTGGACATTGCTGCTATAAACATCGGGGTGCATGTACCCCTTCGGATCCCTACATTTGTATCTTTGGGGTAAACACCCAGCAGTGCAATTGCTGGATCGTATGGTAGCTCTATTTTCAACTTTTTGAGGAACCTCCATACTGTTTTCCAGAGTGGTTGCACCAGCTTGCATTCCCACCAACAGTGTAGGAGGGTTCCCCTTTCTCCGCATCCCCACCAACATCTGTCATTTCCTGACTTGTTAATTTTAGCCATTCTGACTGGTGTTAGGTGGTATCTCATTGAGGTTTTGATTTGGATTTCCCTGATGCCGAGTGATATTGAGTACTTTTTCATGTGTCTGTTGGCCATTTGGATGTCTTCTTTGGAAAAATGTCTGTTCATGTCTTCTGCCCATTTCTTGATTGGATTCTTTGTTCTTTGGGTGTTGAGTTTGATAAGTTCTTTATAGATTTTGGATACTAGCCCTTTATCTGATATGTCATTTGCAAATATCTTCTCCCATTCTGTTGGTTGTCTTTTGGTTTTGTTGACTGTTTCCTTTGCTGTGCAAAAGCTTTTTATCTTGATGAAGTCCCAGTAGTTCATTTTTGCCCTTGCTTCCCTTGCCTTTGGTGATGTTTCTAGGAAGAAGTTGCTGCGGCTGAGGTCGAAGAGGTTGCTGCCTGTGTTCTCCTTTAGGATTTTGATGGACTCCTGTCTCACATTGAGGTCTTTCAACCATTTGGAGTCTATTTTTGTGTGTGGTGTAAGGAAATGGTCCAGTTTCATTCTTCTGTGTGTGGCTGTCCAATTTTCCCAACACCATTTGTTGAAGAGACTGTCTTTTTCCCATTGGACATTCTTTCCTGCTTTGTCAAAGATGGGTTGACCATAGAGTTGAGGGTCCATTTCTGGGCTCTCTATTCTTTTCTATTGATCAATGTGTCTGTTTTTGTGCCAGTACCATACTGTCTTGATGATGACAGCTTTGTAATAGAGCTGGAAGTCCGGAATTGTGATGCTGCCAGCTTTGCTTTTCTTTTTCAACATTCCTCTGGCTATGCGGGGTCTCTTCTGGTTCCATACAAATTTTAGGATTATTTGTTCCATTTCTTTGAAAAAAGTGGATGGTATTTTGATGGGGATTGCATTGAATGTGTAGATTGCTCTAGGTAGCATTGACATCTTCACAATATTTGTTCTTCCAATCCATGAGCATGGAACGTTTTTCCATTTCTTTGTGTCTTCCTCAATTTCTTTCATGAGTATTTTATAGTTTTCTGAGTACAGATCCTTTGCCTCTTTGGTTAGATTTATTCCTAGGTATCTTATGGTTTTGGGTGCAATTGTAAATGGGATCGACTCCTTAATTTCTCTTTCTTCTGTCTTGTTATTGGTGGATAGGAATGCCACTGATTTCTGTGCATTGATTTTATATCCTGCCACTTTACTGAATTCCTGTATGAGTTCTAGCAGTTTTGGGGTGGAGTCTTTGGGGTTTTCCACATAAAGTATCATATCATCTGCAAAGAGTGAGAGTTTGACTTCTTCTTTGCCAATTTGGATGCCTTTGATTTCTTTTTGTTGTCTGATTGCTGTGGCTAGGACTTCTAATACAATGTTGAATAGCAGTGGTGATAGTGAACATCCCTGCCGTGTTCCTGACCTTAGGGGGAAAGCTTTCAGTTTTTCCCCATTGAGAATGATATTCACTGTAGGTTTTTCATAGATGGCTTTTATGATATTGAGGTATGTACCCTGTATCCCTATACTCTGAAGAGTTTTGATCAAGAAAGGATGCTGTACTTTGTCAAATGTTTTTTCTGCATCTATTGAGAAGATCATATGATTCTTGTTCTTTCTTTTGTTAATGTATCATATCACGTTAATTGATTTGCGGATGTTGAACCAACCTTGCAGCCCAGGGATAAATCCCACTTGGTCATGGTGAATAATCTTTTTAATGTACTGTTGGATCCTATTGGTTAGTATTTTGCTGAGAATTTTTGCATCCCTGTTCATCAAGGATATTGGTCTGTAATTCTCCTTTTTGACGGGGTCTTTGTCTGGTTTTGGGATCAAGGTAATGGTGGCCTCAGGTCTCTTCATTTATTAATATGCACACTCTCCCAGGGTGATCTTGGCCATCCCCATGACTTCAGTCATATGGCCACAGCTCCCAAATATTTAACCCTAGCTTTGATCCCTCCCTGACCCATGGATGTTTCTTAAAGAAGGTTCCCATGAGAGACCTCACAGACAGCTCATACTCAGCACACACAGGACTGAATTCACCATCTCCACCCCCTTCAACCCCATGGCTTAGAAAAGGCTTCGCCATCCAGCCAGGCACTAGGAAGTCATCTTAGGTCCCTCCCTCCCCATCTCTGCTCAGTCACCAAGTCCCGCAAGTCATGCTTCATCTACCTATAGAGTTTATCCACTTCCACTCTGCTGCCCCTACTCCAGGCCTAGCAACCATTCTCTCTTTCCCAGACAATTGCAGCAACTTCCTACATGATCTTACGGTGGCCATTCTTGCTACCTTCTAATCCATTCACTCTAATGACATTTTACTTATTTTTAATGCAGCCTAAGTGATCTTGGACTAATGCAAACCTAGTCAAACTTTTTTTTCTACTAAAATACACCAATAGCTTTCCATTGTCCTTGGACTAATGTGCTAAAGCCTTAATATAGCTTCCAAGACCTACCACTGCAATTTCAACCCACATCTGCTGCTTCTTTACTTTGTATTAGAGTGAGTTGCAGTGGTGTTGGTGTCACCTGAAAGTGATACTTGGTGTCTTACTATATATCTATAGTCCCACAATCTGCTATATACAAGCTGGGGAACCAGGAAACTTGGTGGTGTAATTCAGTCCAAGTCCAAAGGCCTGAGAACCAGGAGCGCCAATGCACGAGGGCAGAAGATGGATGTTCCCGCTCAAGAAAGAGAACAAACTCACCCCTCCTCTACTTTTTTGTTCTGTTCAGGCCTTCAATGGATTGGATGGTGCCCAGCTACATTGGTGAGGGAGATCTTTACTCAGTCTACTAATTACAAATGCTAATCTCTACTGGAAATGTCATCTCAGACATACCCAGAAATCATGGTTTGCCAGCTATCTGGGTATCCCTCAGCTCAGTCAAGTTGACACCTAAAATTAACCATCACAGGGGATGCTAGAGGAGTCACTGAAGGAAGCAGTAGGGTGTTCACGAGGCTCAAACACTACAAAGAGGTCCAGAAGGTAAGGGCTGAGCAATGGCTCTTGGCCTTGACATGGGAATGGAAAGCAAGTCTGTGTACCACAGTGCAATGTCTTGGAGACATCACAGAGCCAGGGAGACCTTACTCACTGGCCATGTTAGGGGAATGAGCATTCTGGCTAACTAATGTGTTTACTTATGGTGATGGTCCAAGTACATTTTTTTTTTCAACTCTTGTTGGCAAAATTCTCTCTTTCTACAACAAATATGTTTACTTTTCTGCCTGTCCGAAGTGCGCTAACTACGGAAACCCAACTTGTTGGTAAATGAAGCATTTTATGGAGTTTTAGGGTCATTGGGACTTTGGTCATCTATGTTGGAAGCTAAGATAGAGAACACCTCCTAGTTGACATTTTGAATTAATTCCTGATTTCCCTTTGGGGAGTGTGTGTGTGAAGGTGACGGAAGGAGACTTATTTTGGCTGTGTTACAAAGAAGCTACACAGCACTGGAAAAGTCCTCCATTTTCTCCCCAGTGAGTTAACACTTGCCACACCAACATCATGGCACTGTTGTGAAAATCCAATGAGATGGCATGCTGGAAGGAGCCCGAAGCCTGGTGCCTGGCACGTGGCAGAGGCACACTTCTGGTTTCATAGCAAGGAACCCTAGAGTGTGGGGGAAGATGACATGATAGCACATATCTTTGCAGGGCGCAGATGTTTAATGAGGGGGGTTCAGTCTTCTTTCCTGCTCTTAAGAGCTGTTGATTCGCATTTAACTCCTAAAGCTTAAGAACACAACAAAGAAATTCGTTAATTATTAAAGGTGTTAGTTAACCCAGGTTTAATTTTTGTTATTTCTCTCCTCATAATTATAAGAGGGAAGTGTTGTGGTTTGAGAAAGGGAGGAAGCTCTGGGACGAGATCATTACCGTTCCCACCTAACCCCAGGAGGGAACCAGGAAGCGCTACCAGGAGAACCTGTACTTCCGTGGGAGCTAAAGAGAGAAAGGAAGGAACTGGACCCACCTGGAGGCCAAAGTGGCTCTCACCAGGGGCCCAGGGCTGGGGCCTGTGGCTACTGCTCTGTGAAACGGGCTTTCTGTGTTGCTGACTCTTGGTAAATAGGAAATAATAATTTATGCTGTGCTAACACTTTCCCAGCAATCCTGCACTAATTGAGTTGGAAAATTATACCTAGAGTTTAAAAAAAAAAATTTAAAAAACCACGCAGGGCTCTTTGTACCTGTTCTTAGTCATTAAAAATGTGTTTCTGAAGTGCTAAATTTATAGTTAATTGCACAGTTAATTCATTATGTAGCACTATTTTCTTCTTTATAAAACACCAAACTAAAGCGAATCCAACCAATTACTTTAAGTCTTAGAGATACCACAAAAGGAATGATTTAATTTAGTAAATAATTTTAACTTAAGTAATTATTTACTGAAAGAGAGAGTTTGTTGAGCGCCTCAGGAGACTGCTTGCTATTGGCCTCAAAATAAACCTTCCTTGTAAATCTTGATTAATTACTTACACAAGCAACATTTTATTTACTTTGAACAAGCTGGGTTTTAAAAAGAGGTTATGAAACATCAATGAAGAGACCCCAGCAGCACTCCGTGATCTTTTTCAGGTCTGTGAACAAAAGGACCGATTTTGATCCCGTCCCCCCTTGGAAGGCAAGTCACCCAAACTCCCCTGTATTTCAGTGTTTCTTTGTAAATCGGGGATATTGTCCCAAACAGTTCACCCCCACCCTCCAAAGAGCTCACCTCACTGTTTTTTTGTTTCATTCTTGTTTGCCATGTACCTCAATATGTCATGCACATGGTAGGCACTCAGATAAATACCAGATAAGTGAAATTATGTAGCAATGTCAGCAGCAGAATTAAAAAATACATGTCTGTCAAATACAGAATAGGATAGGAATCAATAGCAATCAATGCCCTTTTTTTTTTTAAAGGCAAGATAATTAAAAGTATTTTGGAAGTAGTAGGAAAACGGTTAACCAAACCAATGATTTTCAACTTGTTTGGAATTGAGACCTAGAATTTTGATGGTGTTCATACAATGCTCTAGGGCATATATTTATTTTTAAAATCAACATGAGCTAAAAGAGTTCTAAGAATTTTGTGTAAACCAGAAATACCCTTAAGAATCAGAAAAGTCATGTGTAGGGATCATTGTTCCAATTTTTGAGCATCTCTTGGCTTCAGATGACAGGCTGGCAGAATACAGCGCCTCTGTTTGCTTCTGAATGATGCAAGGAGGAAGGAATGACCATGGGGCCTTCACCTCTGAATGGACAGACTTCTAACCCTTATGGGCAACTAGCTGAGAAAGGATCTTAAAAATTAATCTTTAAAATCAGCCCAATTTTACCTGGAAAGTTTTCTTGGGGTGAACATCCATTTTCTTGACTTACTAGAAGGACTGTTTATGTAGAAGTGGGATTACAATGGACCCGTGTGGCCCCAGGGCTCTAGAACCTGGAGCAGTGAGTGGAGAAGTCCTAGAGAATAAGATTTCCATTCAGGGTAAGGACAAAGTTTCTAACAGACCAGGAAATGGTGTTTTCTCATGCGCACATGTTCAAGCAGATGTATATCCACAGCCTGGCAATGCTGTCAAAGAGCTAAGCCAGGTCCGCTGGGGCGATGGCCAGGGGCTAGGGGTGGGGGTGGTAGGCTAACACCCTTTAAGATGTCTTTTTTTTTTAAATAATTTTTTTAAGGATTTTTATTTATTTATTGAGAGAGAGAGAATAATAGAGAGAGAGCATGAGAGGGAGGAGGGTCAGAGGGAGAAGCAGACTCCCCGCCGAGCAGGGAGCCCGATGCAGGACTCAATCCCAGGACTGCAGGATCATGACCTGAGCCGAAGGCAGTCGCTCAACCAACTGAGCCACCCAGGCACCTCCCTTTAAGATGTCTTGCTGCCATTTTTCCCTCTTCCTTGGGTGCTTTCCACTTGTTCATGTCCTTTTTTTATTATTATTAAATATTTTATTTATTTATTTGAGAGAGAGAGAGAGAAAGCATGTGCAAGCAGTGGGAGGAGCAGACAGAGAAGGACAAGCAGACTCCATGCTGAGCACAGAGTCTGACTGGGGACTGGATCTCACGATCCTGAGATCATGACCTGAGATGAAATCAAGAGTCAGGCACTTAGCTGATTGAGCCACCCAGGTGCCCCTGTTCATGTTCTTCTTAATGGATGGTGTCCAGTGCTGAACATGGTACTCCAAATTCAGGACAGAGTATGGAGTAGGACCATGATGCCCTTTGGTAAGGACCCCATATTTTATTAATATAGCTTTGTCCATATTAAGTCCTCTTTTGCCTCCAGGCTTGAAATATGGCATTCTGATGTTTGATACCGAATTTAAGATCAACTAGATCTCTGCAATTTCCTTATCTGAACTGCTACTGAGATTGATTTCCAATATGCTGACCTCATAGGATGGATTTTTAAAAATCAGAACTTTATACAGTTACATTTTATCTCATTAGTATCAAACTATGACATTATTGGCTGGAGAGGGAGGTAGGTAATTTTGAATGCCAATTCTATTCTCAAAGGCAGTAACTGCTCCTCCTTTGTGTCTTTTCGGGCTTTGTAAGCATGTCTCCTACCTTTTCATCCAAATTAAGACAAACTTTGGCAAATCTTGGGAGTATCTCTTGGGGAACTTCCTCCAGGTAAAACAATCACAGGATGAAGAGGTGGAGAAGAACTTGGTGGGTATCTAAATCTTTTTTATTTTATAAATGAAGAAACCTAGATTTACAAAATTAATAATCATGGGGCAATGCTGTTTGGTCAGTTACAAATCAACCTGTATTTGTTAATATCCTGACCATATTTTTCAACTTTGTCCTTGAAACATTATTAAAAATCTTGTGGATTCTTCAGCCAAACACACACACACACACACACACACACACACACACCACACACACAGACCCAGCCATTGGTTTGTTATCTATTTTTGTCTTACGTTGGCTTGAATGGATCAACTTTTTCTTTCCAAAGACTTACAAGCCATCTCTTTATCCTTCTAGAATTTAGATCAAAATCTTCAGCATAGAGAATACTTTTACATTCAATGTCATAAATTCTAGAAAACAATGTAGCTTCTAGATCAAAGTGGTTTACTAATTGCTTTTAAAAAAAATTTGGCAAAAGAACCCCAAACACCACAACGTAAATTAAATTCAGAAAATGTTTTAAACTTTGTTCTGGAATTTTGGAATCTACAATATGCTTGACCCTTGAACAACCTGGAGATTAGTGGTACTGAGTCTCCCCACAGTTGAAAATCCATGTATAATTTTTGACTCCCCCCAAACTTAACTACTAATAGCCTACTGTTCATGGGGAGCCTTAACAATAATATAAACAGTCTATTAACACATATTTTGTATGTTATATATATTGTATACTGTATTCTTACAATAAAGTAAGCTAGAGAAAAGAAAATGTTATTAAGAAAATCATAAAGAAGAGAAAATACATTTACGATACCATACTGTATTTATTGGAAAAAAAACACATATTAGTGAACCTATGCATTTCAAACCTGTGTTGTTCAAGGGTCAGTGGTATTTGAATTCAAGGCTTTATTGCACCCACATAAGCCAATGTGTCCTTCTCTAGAGAAAGCCTTTCTCTGTCCTTGAGTGTGGCCTGGGTATTAGGCTATACTGACGGGTAGGTGGCCAAAGCCATGGAACTCAAGTGTTTCTGACCATGGGAAGTTGTTAAATCTGTAGATTAGGGTGGACCTTGCCTTCCTCAGGCAATGGGTGAGCTCAGCACTGGTCAGCTTCTGAGACTATCTTGCTCTCATTCCAGCTGGAGGAGATGCTAAACTCTTGCTCCAGGCCCACCCCCATGATGCCCTTCCCAGTTTTGTTTTCACTTTGTTGAGGAAATAAAATACCCTGTGGTTCCCTCACTTTCCTCTCTTGCCCAGACACACTGCTAGGAACCTAATGGAAATTATCCAAAAAAAAGGAAGGGAGCCATTGATAAGACTCTGTGGGCGTCTGTGAGGCACACATCAACTGAATGACAGGTTTGCATGTAAACAGCCGCGACTCACGAAAATAGTTTTTAATCTACTTGAAAGGCATATTCTCAGAAAGAAATCAAGTTCTCTCCAGGTGCGTGAAAGCTCTTTGAAAGAGGAGCTGCTGCAGCAAAAAATGCGAGCAGTTATGAGATTCTACTTTTGATGACCCTTTCTTTTCTTTCTTCTCCCTCCACCCCCCAGCCCTCCCACCTGTGAACTTATCTCTGCAGGGTTTCTGACTGGAGAGAGAGGGAGCGGAATTAGGGGAGTCATGTTCTCTCTCTTCCAGCAGATCGAGGCCCAGTTCCATCACTTGGGCACTGCTGACATTCCACAGAATGTCTCACTGTGTTTCCCATCTTTTCTCAAGACTTTGCTTCCCTGGGCTCACTGGCCTCCCCTTTGCCTCTCCTTTCCAGACCTGCGTGCGGTTCTCTGACTCTCCCCATCCCAAACCCTGGGCTCCTTGAAAGGCTCCACCTCTGGACTCTGTGGCACAAACTCAACCTTGACCCGAGTCATCCTATTGTTTCATGTTATCATATAAAGGACTTTTAAATTAAATTAAATTAAAATGTTTATTGTGGTAAAATAGACTTAACATGAAATTTTCTACTGTTTTTAACCATACAGTTCTGTGACATTAAGGACAGTCACCCTGCTGTGCAACCATCAGCACCATCCTTCTCCAGAACGTTTTCATCCTCCCAAACTGAAACTCTGTGACCATCAGAAAATAACTCCCTATTCCCTCTTCCCTAATTAATTATATGAGTAACACAGAAATGCATTATAAAAAATAAAATAATGCAAATAAAGTTCTCTTTGACTATCACACGTCCCTTAGAGTTGACTGCACTTACATAAACACACACACATACATAAAATAATGAAGTGTTTACACAAATGCCACATAAATATCATATCATTTAAAATGTCATTATCATAAACGGTATTTACAATGATATCACATCATTGCACTGATGGTTGCTGTTTTTATTCAACCATATGCCTTGGAGATCATTCCATGTCAGTACTCAGAAATATACCTTGTTCTCTTTTAGTGCTAAATAGTATTCATAATTACACCATAATTAGCTAGTCTGCTATTTCATAGTTTCCAGATGTCTTTCATTACGTACTGCTGCAGGGAGCATGAGAAGGAAACAAATATACTTGTTTCTGAGGTGTGAGTACTCAGAAACAACTGTATGGTCACAGGATATGCATATCCTTCCATTTCAACAGAAGCCACTAGGCCAGATTACCTTCCAAAGTGTCTGTATTAATTTATAATCCAACCAACAGTGTGCAAGAGTATGTGCTTCCCCACGTTCCTCAGCACTGGGTGTCAATAACAGATAAATTTATCAAGTGCTTACTTTCTGCCAAGCAAGGTTCTAAACGCTTTATGTGTGTGAAATCATTGAATGCTTGCAGTAAGCCAACAAAGTAGGTATTAATATATTACCCGTTTATAGACCCGGAGAAGTTAAGAGTCTTATACATACAGTGGATCCAGCATTTGGACCAAGTTAGCCTGACTTCAGAGACCTTCCCCTTCATGCCATCGTACCCATTGCTGCCCATTTGATGGGTCGAACATGGTGTCTCCCGGGTGTATTAATTTGCATTTCCATGATTGCTAGTTAGGGGGAGCATCTTTTCCTATGTTTGTTGGCCAACTGTATTTTCTTTTTTTGTGTATTGACTGTTTATATCTTTTTTTTTAAAGATTTTATTTATCTGACAGAGACACAGCGAGTGAGGGAACACAAGCAGGGGGAGTGGGAGAGGGAGAAGCAGGCTTCCCGCAGAGCAGGGAGCCTGATATGGGGCTCGATCCTAGGACCCTGGGATCATGACCTGAGCCGAAGGCAGACACTTAATGACTGAGCCATCCAGGCGCCCCTTGACTATTTATATCTATTCTTTTTTTTCTATTGGGTGGTTTGTTGATTTGTAGGTTAAAAATGGTTCTGTGGGGCTCCTGGGTGGCTTAGTCGGTTAAGCGTCTGCCTTCAGCTCAGTCATGATCTTGGGGTCCTGGGATGGAGTTCTGTGTTGGGCTCCCTGCTCAGCGGGGAGTCTGCTTCTCCCCCTCCCCACCCCCCCCGGTCGTTCTCTCTTTCTCTTAAATAAGTAAATAAAATCTTAAAAAAAAATGGCTCTGTGCTGACTTCTTTGGTGAAGTATCATAATTAAAATGATCAGTACAGCCAAGTGTTAACTGAGTCTAGATCCTATCCCAGCTGTGAAAGGTAGAATATACGAAATTCAAATATTCCTGTAGACAGTCATGAAATTTTCATATAAATATGAGCATTCATTTATTCATTTACTGAATAATTTTTAAAAATTGAACGATACCTCTGAACCAAGCAACATGTAAAGGAGTATCACAGATCATAGAAGGGTTAGGAGAGATCTTATTCAAAACAAAGAGCCATTGACCTTTACAGTAAATTGATTTATAATGAAATCATTACTAATTGTTTTCACCTGCTTTTGCCAGCAACCCTCTACTAAAAATATGGAGACCATCAATCAATCAACATAAGAATCTGCCAATGTAAATATTTTTAAAGTTTATCTATTATTAGCCCCCCAGAGAGGGAACTACCCTTAGAGGATATTTTAATCCTCCCTCCCTCCTTCCTTTCCTTTTTTCTTTCTTTCCTTCCTTCCTTTATTTAAAAAATTTTCCTAGAACGTCAAAATATGGTGCTCTGTATAGAGCAGATGCTAAGCATTATGGATGGATATTTTGGATTACTACACTGAGCAGAAAACTGTCTGTGGTAGCAAACTGAAAACTTCAGGAATAATTGTGCTTTTTAAATGAAAGCAGAGCCAAAGGATTTTACGTGTTTCAAGCACATTTTTGTCATGAGCAGAAAGAAGAAATCTACATCCTCATTTGGTATTGATCCAGAACAGCCCTGAAATGTAGAACCTTTCATGGCTCCAGATGTTTATCTTTGTGTATTGGGCAGGTGCATCCAAATCAAACGTAACATCTCATGGAAATGCGGTGCAGACACTGCCATTCAGATAGAAACAATTTCTTCCTCAAGGTTCATTTTTGGTAACCACTCTGCATGCACACACACCTGCTGTGCCTAGGGGTAAAATTGTTGAGAGTGCGTTTCTGACCTTTTACCTCATTTCAGCGTGAGATATAACCGGACTGCCCCTTTGTTCATATGAGTTTCCCTGCCCTCAGCTATCAAGAGGCTCAGTGCAGGCCACATGGTCTCTTGCCAAGGATGCCTTTCTTCCTGTCTGTGGGTCCGGAGGAAGGAAGGTGCCTCTGGATCCAAAAATCAATGTTTTGAGGTATTCTTATTCTTTTTTTTTTTTAAAGATTTTATTTATTTGAGACAGAGAGAATGAGAGAGAGAGAGCACATGAGAGGGGGGAGGGTCAGAGGGAGAAGCAGGCTCCCTGCCGAGCAGGGAGCCCGATGCGGGACTCGATCCAGGGACTCCAGGATCATGACCTGAGCCGAAGGCAGTCGCTTAACCAACTGAGCCACCCAGGCGCCCGAGGTATTCTTATTCTTTACATCACAAAGAGTGCTGGCTGGGTGACAACCCAGAGGCGGCATGTCAGTCTGAGAATAGCTTGGGGCACCACACAGGTGTCTCAGTGGATACGGTGGAGCAGAGAGTCTGTAAAGCATCTATGTCTGACTGCGTCTCTCCGAGTCCACTCTTGCGAGTAGAGTGCCACAAAGGGTGGGCTCCCGGCGTGTGGTCATTTAGCACACATCGAAGATGCTGCAGTCACCAGGTGTACCTTGGAGTCCCCTTTAGAGTATCCTCCTTTGAAAATATCCCTGGAAAATGATTAACTTAACTTGCCACTTACAGAAGACGAAAATAATGAAGGGACAGGACTGTTTAACCAGGTTGTCAGTAAAGAAAATTGATTTAGCATCCATCGTGTTACAGAGAGCTCTCTGTACTCCACTATGAACTGCCCGCCAAATATCATGTTCTGGAGCCTCTAATCTGGACCAGAGGGGTGGGGCGTGGCTGAGGGGCTCTGGATTGGTGTTCATGACTGTTTAATGCGTGGAGGAGTCACATGTGGAAACACAGATGGTGACTCCTCCACCAGCACACTAAAGTGGTGGAGAACCCATGGCCTCACCCTGTGCTGGAATTTCTTCTTAATTGGAAACACTGTCAATATGCAGTTGAAGGGATATGGGATTGAGGTCTAGCTCTGCTCTCATTAGTGGCAACCTTGAGGAAACTACCTGTATAATCTTTGCTTCAGAATTGATTATGACTCCAGGTCCAACCCAGTCTCTAAAACCTGCCTTTTAGGGGTGCATCCAGTGGGGTCTCAGCAGACCTGCTGGGGGCAGGGCTGGTCAAACTGAGGTGTTGTTCTGAATGACCCCACCATTGGAGGGAGCGTTTTGTTTTGTTTCTGTCTTAAAGGAAGTGAGAAGGCGGGAAGGAGGAAAAGGACAGAAGGCAGAAAACAATGGTTCGTATTAGCCGAGGAGGACACTTGGAGCGTGAGCCAATGGTTGGAAGCAGTCCTAGAGCTGCAGGAACAGACTTGAGAACACATGGATGACACATCAAGAGTCATGGAGGGACATGGAGTGAAAGAAATTGTGGAGAGAAAGAAAAATCCAAGGTGCATTTTACGGTGAAGGTGCAAACTGCCAGGGGCTGGAGATGGCATTTATTTTGTGGAGAGGCCTGAGGAATTGGGTGGGTGGGGTGGGGGGAGCAAAGTCTTGAGGTGAAGCTTCTGCTGGCTGAGTTTCCAGGTGTCAATGAGCGGGAAATGTGGGGCAGAGAATTGCGCGGGACATGAGGAATGCCAAACAGAGAGAAGGAAACAGCCGTCTGTGGAGACAGGGAGCCCACTGCTGTCAGCCGAGGAGTGACGAATGGGCTCAAGGAGACACTGGCTCCATCTCTGTGTCCGCTTGCCCTGATGCTTTCGGAGTCCAACTCCTGCTAAGTCCATTTTAACAGTGGCAGCTGGACGGGGATTTAGCAGTGCAGCTTCCCCGAGGGCCGAGAAACATCTCTGAGGTGAGGACCATGTGGGGAGCACCACCAGGCAGCTGTACTTTGCTGACATGCTTTTCTTGTGCAAGTTGTCCCCAGAGTTTAGCAAGAAGCCATTGGGTACAGGACGGTGAGTTTAAAAGCTGTGCCCTCACTCCTGAGCTTGGTCCTGCCGCTGGAGTGGTGTGGCGTTGTCCACAACAACATGCCTCCGGGACTGCCGTGTGTGCAGAATAATTGTAAGGGCCCCAGCTGCCGCACTCTGAAATCCGCTGCTGCACTAGCCCCGTGCTTCCTGGAGCTGCTCCCAGTCAGTGATCGGCTGCGTCAGGGGTGCTAAGGCAGACCCCTGCCCGAGGGACAGGGTCTCTAACAAATGCCTTCAGCGAGAGGACATCCTGCCAAACTGCCAACCTGCTGGCCTGTAAACTTTGTTCAATTGCGCAGCTCTCTAGATGCTTCCAACCAGCCTCCCCTCTCTCCCTCCCTTCAATCTCTCTGTCTCTGTCTGTCTGTCCTTCACCGGGGGTTGGGATTGCATGGTGGTCTCACGGCTCTCCCAGCCTTGCCCAGCCCCTTCTCCATTTCCTCTCACAGACATTTCCCTTAATAAAACTCTTGTGTGTTTAATCCCATGACCTCCAATTCTCTGATGTCCCAGACAGACTGACACAAGCAGGGACCGACAGGACAGGGGGAATGAGCTGGATGTGCATCAATTAATGACATAAATATCAGAAAGGGAAAGGATTCTTGGAAAATCAGGTAGAAGGGCAGGAGGGGAGCCCAAGATAGGGGAGATGTCAGGGAAGCTGGTCCTGGGGCCACTCCCTCCCATTTTTTTACCCTTGAGCCTGCTACAGCCGACTCCCGCACCCATTTGGTTTCATCAGCACCTCTGGACTTCCCAGCCCACCCTCTCTGTCAGTTCACCACCTTTCTGAGGTACACAAGCCATTGGTCCTGCCTGCCCACTTCCCCCTGGCCTCGGCCTTCTTGCTTGCTCCCCTCCTGTCTGGCTTCAGGAGCACTGACCTTTTTATCATCCCTCCCATGTGTAAGCTCAGTGCCCTCGCATCTGTTCTCCAGTGTGTTGGCCTCGAATCCCCATCCTTGGTTAGATCCCACTCCCTGCCTTACTCCACACCTGTACAAATGCTTACAAAAGCTACAGCTTACCACAATTTGCAAAAACAAAACGTGGCCATGAGGCCACTTTACATTCATGGCCACAAACCTCAACAGAGCCCTCAGCTCTGCTGGGCAATCCTATTGAGTTTCCCTACTCTGTTCACTCTCCTTTGCTCCTGGGTGATGGCTCCCACCTTCTCTTTTCTCAAACCTCCCTCTCTAGTCTCACCTGATTCTCTTCCTCTCATGGTCTTCTCTCTCTCTCTTCGTAACTGCAATTCCATCGTCCTGTTGCTCTAGCCCAAACCTTGAAGTCAGCCATGATTCCTCTCTGTCTTGAGTCCTACATCCAAGCCAGCAGCAACTCTGTTGGTTCCCCCTTCTAGAGATCTCCAGACCCTAACCACGCTCCTCACTTCCAGTCGCCTCCAGCTTGCGCCTGCATGACTGCAGACGTCCCGCATGGGTCTTCCTGTGACTGATCTTGCCTCCCCGCCTTGGTCTGCTCTTAACACAGCAACCAGAGTGATCAGGTCTGACCATGTCGCTCCTCTGTTGCCAACCCTGCAGTACCTTTCCAACTCGCTTAGAGGAAAAACCAAAGCTGTAACAGCTGAAGGCCTTCATGCTCTGTTCGCTGAGTCGCCGACCTCATCTCTTGCTTCCGGGCCCACTTTGGTCTTCCACTCTGCTCTCACCTATCCCGCCTCCTTGACTATTCCCCTCGGTTGCACGGTCTCCTAACTGTTCCTCAGACACACCGAGGACTCCAGCACCTTTGTATGTCCTGTTCCTCTACCGAGACCAAATCCCTCCCTCCCTTCAGGTCTGCTCTTGAGCATCACCTTTCACATGGCCTCCCTGACCATCCAACAGAGAAGGGCCAGAAGCCCCCTCCCCCACCCCGCCATGCCCCATGCCCAATGTCCTATCCTCTGTGCCTGCCTGGTCTCTCCTCCTCCCTCAGCACTTGCACTGTCTGAGGGAGGGACACACCTGCTTGTTTGTTACCTGTCTTCCTTAACTGGAATGGAAACTCCACAGGAGGAGTTCCAGGCTTCGCACAGGAGGTGCTCAAGAAGTAGTTGCTGAATTAAGGAATTAATGCAAGCTAAAGGAGGCAATGGGACACAGCTGATTGGAGAAACACAGGAGGGGGAGATTAGGCCACAAAGGAATGTTCTCTGGGGAAGACACTTGCCTGGGGAAAGCAAGAGCCTTGGAGAGCTCACCATGGTGGAAAGACAGGGCTGACTCCCAAGCCAGGGCTCCTTCCATCAACATGGAGCTGTCTCTTGGAGACTCAGTCAGCTTATCTGCAAGATGAAGGTGAGAGGAACCCCTCTCCAGGGTGGTTGTGAGGCTTAAGTGAGATGAAGTTGGCGGGAGGCCCGGCACTCGGCAGGTGCTCAGAGGGGTCAGCAGCCCCAGGTGCCCCTGTCTCGCCCCAAGTGGGACTGAGGCCGAATGTCAGCCACCATCTGCTGCTTGCACAGTTAATTAAATCAGGGACACAATCTCAGGTGAGGGGAGAGCCCTAGGTGGGGGTGGAGGCAGGATTTGAAACCACTGAGCCCGCTGGGGGGCTGGGCTCGGCTCTTGCCTGTCTGTAGACAGAGGAAGGAGTAACCTCAAGGGGAAAGAAGCGGTGATGTATTTCTGTATTCAGAACACTGACATTGCTCCAGAAAGAAATGAGAGGAGATTATGCAGGAAGGGAATTGAGTCTGTCAGGAGCTTCAAGAAAGAAAGAAAGAAAAAAAGATGCAAGAAGGAGCTGTTTGTTGCTCTTTGTTCAGGTTTTTATCTTGAGAGTCTGTTTATAAAAATGCTCTCTTTCTCTCACCCAGCCTCTTTCACTCCTGCTTGGACATGCTCCCCCACCCCACATGCCCTCCCCTGTTCTTGTTTGAGTTAAGGCTCTTTCCTTGATTAAATAATGAATAAAAGCTCTTCCCAAGTCTGGCCTTCCTGGTTGTAGGGAGAAATTACAGATATATGTACATACATATACATGCAAAATAGCCTGAGATAAAGAGGCACAGGATAAACAGCCTTCTGTTTTTTTTTTTTTTCCTTTTAAAGAAATGTCATTCATAAACTACACTTACAGACAACACAAATTCAAACTAGGGCAAACCAGGCTAAATGCGGCTAAATAGTTTGATTTAATAAAGCTCTTGGATTTAAAAGCATCTATTTTTGATTTAAAATTATGATATTTATCTTAAAAAATGGGTTGGGGCTCTCTACTCCAGGATCACTCTGTCTGTCAGGTGCTGAGCCATCCATGCTTTTGTCTCTACAAGGAAGGATGATCCAGTTCATAACCAATGTTTCTCTTTGGCCTTCTTTTCTCAAGGCTCATCAATTAAGGTAAAGCTGTTTGCAGCGCACCATCTGCATAGCTGCTGCATCTTTACTCCAGAAGCACTGGCCTTGCACACTCCTCCCCCACATCAAGCCACTCGAATCCTGTCCCACAGCTGCAAATCAGAGGTGTGGCAACCACCCCAGCTGACGCACCCATCTACCTGTGGGAGCTTTACCCTTTCACCTGTTCCAGATTTCCTCTCCTCACTCATAAACACTGCCAAAGCTAATGGAATTTCGAAAAGGAATTTTTACAAAGATACTAAAGGAAGACAAAAAAAATTTTAATGGCATAACATGTATAAGCAAACCGTGCAGATTTCAGAGCCCTACACAGATTTAGCTACAGATTGGTTTATAGTGTTGTACGTTTACAGATGACCCTGTAACTAGGAGATGCAACAAAAGTTGAGTCCCCATTTCGGAAATGTAAGACTTGTTCCTTAAGAGCAAGGATCGGCAGATATTGGCTAAAATCCATTCATCCATCCATCTATCCAATAATTATTGACTGACTAAATTGTATAGGTACTGGGGACATAGAGGTGAGCAAAAACAGCACCATCTCTGGCCTCATGTGGCTTCTAGTCTAGTGGGGAAGACAGATATCAATTCAATAATCACCCTAAAGGACAAATAATAAGCTGAGGAAAGTCTTCTAAAGGAAAGGAGCATGGTTTAACGAGAGCATATTACTAGACTAAGGGTCAGGAAAGATTTCCCTAAGAAATTAGTGCTTGAGGGGCGCCTGGGTGGCTCAGTCAGTTAAGCGTCTGCCTTCAGCTCAGGTCATGATCCCAGGGTCCTGGGATCGAGCCCCCCATCAGGCTCCCTGCTCAGCGGGGAGTCTGCTTCTCCTTCTCCCACTCCCCCTGCTTGTGTTCCCTCTCTCACTGTGTCTCTCTCTGTCAAATAAATAAATAAAATCTTTAAAAAAAAAAGAAATTAGTGCTTGAAATGTAATCAAAGGATGAGTAAGACTCAAATAAGGAAGAATGTAGGGGTGCATTTTAGAAACATGGGCTTGGGGGACATGGGGAGTTTGAGGTCTGGTAAGAAAGCCAATGGGGCTGGAGTTCAGAATAAGAGAGAGTAGAAAGAGGCAAGTCTAGGAGAGGAGTTTGAGTCCAGCTGCATTAGTTATCTACTGCTGTGTAACAAATTGCCCCCCAAATTAGCAGCTTAAAGCAACAAGCATTTATTATCTCACAATTTCCGTGGGTATGGAATTCAGGAGGAACTTAGTTGAGTGGTTCTGGCCCAGAGTCTCTCATGAAGCCACAAATCAAGACACCGGCGAGGGCTGCAGTCACCTGGAGGCCTGTCAGAGACTGTAGGGTCTCCTTACAAGATAGCTCGCCTATGTGGCCTCAGTCCTTACCAGGTGAACCCCTCCATGGAGCTCCTTAAGAGTCATCATGATATGGCAGTTGGTTCCCCCAGAGCAACGATCCAAGAGAAAGAGAAGAAGCCATAATGCCTTTTAAATCCTTATCTGGGAAGCCACACCCTGTGGCTTCTACCACATTCTATGTGTTAGAGGCGAGCCACTAGCCTACACTCAAGGGGAGGAGAATTAGGCTCTACCTTTTGAAGGGTCAAAGATTTGTGTACCCTACGCCATGGAGGACTTGGTAGCCCTATTAAGATGCATTCATTTTCTGCCATAATAAAGCACCACAGACTGTGTGGCTTAAACAATAGAAATTTATTCTTTCACAATTTTGGGGGCCAGAAGTCAAGATCAAGGTGTTGGCAGGGTTTGCTTCTCCTGAGGTCTATCCTTGGCTTGTGGATGGCCTCTTCTCTCTGAGTTTTCACATGGTCTTCTCTCTGCCTGTGTCTAAATTTCTTCTTCTTCTAAGAACACCAATCATATTGGATTGGGACCCACCCTAATGATCTCATTTTAACTGAATTACCTTTTAAAGACACTATGTCAAAATATAGTGACATTCTGAGGTACTGGGTGGGATACAACTTCGACATTTCAGGGGGACACAATGCAGCCCATATCATAAGAATTTTGGTATTTATTCTTTTTTTTTATTATGTTATGTTAATCACCATACATTACATCATCAGTTTTTGATGTAGTGTTCCATGATTCATTGTTTGCATGTAACACCCAGTGCTCCATGCAGAACGTGCCCTCTTTAATACCCATCACCAGGCTAACCCATCCCCCCATCCCCCTCCACTCTAGAACCCTGTTTGTTTTTCAGAGTCCATCGTCTCTCATGGTTCATCTCCCCCTCCGATTTCCCCCCCTTCATTCTTCCCCTCCTGCTATCGTCTTCTTTTTTTTTTTTAACATATAATGTATTATTTGTTTCAGAGGTACAGATCTGTGATTCAACAGTCTTGCACAATTCACAGCGCTCACCATAGCACATACCCACCCCAATCTCTATCACCCAGCCACCCCATCCCTCCCACCCTCCACCACTCCAGCAACCCTCAGTTTGTTTCCTGAGATAAAGAATTCCTCATATCAGTGAGGTCATATGATACATGTCTTTCTCTGACTGACTTACTTCGCTCAGCATAACACCCTCCAGTTCCATCCACTCATTGCAAATGGCAAGATTTCATTCCTTTTGATGGCTGCATAATATTCCATTGTATATATATATATATCACATCTTCTTTATCCATTCATCTGTCAATGGACATCTTGGCTCTTTCCACAGTTTGGCTATTGTGGACATTGCTGCTATAAACATCGGGGTGCACATACCCCTTCGGATTGCTTCATTTGTATCTTTGGGGTAAATACCCAGTAGTGCAATTGCTGGATTATACGGTAGCTCTATTTTCATTTGGTATTTATTCTTAGAGCAACAGGAAATTACTGAAGTAAATTTAAGCATAGGTGGTAGGTAGCACTCTCAGATTTGCATTTAGAAATTCCTCAGGTTGCAGTGTGGGGATCTGATTAGACAGGGAGCCGAGTGAAAATTAACTGGAGATCTTTAGTGCTTCAAGTGAGATGGGATGGGTGTTGGGATGAAGGTGGTGGCCACAGAGACAATGGGAGTTGGTAGATTCAAGATAAATTGAATATGAGGGTGAGAACAAGGGAGAGTCAATGATGATGCTTGCGATTCCAGCTTGTACCCTGGATGATGGTGAAACTGTTGCTGATGATGGAAGAGGTCCAGGCTTGGAGGTGGTGGTAGGAGGGTTTTGAGTTTGTAATAGTTGTATGGTGTTGAGATACCTGGTAGTGAGCCATGTAGGGACACCCCTTGGGATGCTGTGAGATACTCAGTTGTAAGGCACAGGGAGGTCTGTATTGCAACAGAGAGGTGGTATCTGAGGAGAGTACACGTGTGAGACTGGACTGGAACCAGGTATGAGCGAGAAGAGAAAGGGGCCTGGGGCCAAGCATGAAAAGAGCTCTGGTCCATACACACACTGGATTTTTGAGCCTACTCCTCTACTTTCCACATACACTGAATTTGAAAGTATGGCTTAACTGTGTCTTTACAGAACTTGATATAATACATATAAGACTAAGTGAAGGGCAAGAGAGCACTCCGAGTGCACTTCAGCATGGTTCATGATCTTATCATCTGAGAGTGTTTCTGCCCATCACCCCAGTGCTGGGCACGTGGAGGGATGTTGGTTTCTCCATTTCATGCATGTGTGCACATGGGCTGGAAGGGAGATGAAATCAGAGCATAGTCAGATCTTTTATATGGTAAATTTTAGAACAGTCACCTGTGGGACACAGGTAAGGGTGCAGTGTTTGCCTCATCCCCCATCTCTGTTTCTGGGTCAGGAATAACTAAGAGAAGGAGTCACTGTGGGTGAGGGGTAGAGATGGGGCTCCTGGAAGACCCAAGCAGAAGAAGAATGGAAAGCAGTTGTAATAGGAACGCGATTTTCTCTTTTCTTCCCAAGTTAGACCAACCCTCCTTGGATAACCACATTTCCCAGAACAGTCTCAGAAGACACAGGGTCTGTAGAAAAGGGACTCTAGGGTAAACAGATAATCTCTAAACAGGATTTCTCTCAGGGAACAGAGTTTGTGCTCCCAAACTAGGATGACTAATTCAATGTCACACTTGTGATTGAGCACCTTCTCTGGGACTGATATGTGCATAGTACAAGTTATGGGTGGAGGAAGGTACTTGGTGGAATAAGAGAAGTGAGCAGTGTGGCAACTTCTGATAATAGGGAACAAAATGAGATTGTACATGATGATGCAGTATTTAGGATACATACTTAGGGAAAGAGCATCTCTTTTACAGACTCTGCTCTCATTTCCTCTAACATCTCACATACTTTACTGTTCATCATGTTTGTAGCTTATTGTCTGAGTCTCATTACTTGAATGTTAGCATCCCAAGTGCAGGGGTCTGTGTGTGTTTTGTTCAATGACTTTTTGCAAGCACCTAGAATGGTGTTTGCATATAATAGATGTGCAGTACATACTTGTTGAGTGAATGAATGAACAGTCTTCAGAATTCCATGAAGCAGGGCTGATGTAGGTCTCCCCACTTGTGGTGATGGCTCTGCAGGGCCGCATAAGTGCACAGAGCAGTGCAAAGTAATAAATCTCTCTTTACCCTGTTTTTCTGCATACATTAGAGGAAATGAGGGCTTAACCTTGGAGTTTATGGAATTCATGACACTTCTTCCCATGTCTCCTGCTGCCCTTTTAATGAGAACTTCCACTCCCCTACCCCTCTTATGATTCCATTCAGAGCAGAATCTCATCTGGCCACTTCCACACTCCTTACACCTGCTTACCCCTTGGTGTGACTCACCTTTCCCCACTTCGTTCCCTCAACTGTACTTATGAAAATAAGCCCACATGTTTATAGTTGCAAAATTGAAAGCTTTATTCTTCAAGTGCACAAATTTCATACTCTAAGCAGATGGGAAGATTGGTGAAGGGAACTTGGAGCACTCTTAAATTATATTACCATTGCTGGGGAAGGTTCCACGTGCAGAAGTATGTGGTCCATTTCAGACAGATGTGACAAGAACGGGTCAGAGTAGATGCTGTAGTCGCGCTCACTTCCCAGATGGCACCTGCTCCTTTCTGGAGGGCTGGCCAGGGCCATGGCTAGCTGCACAAGATCACATTCCAAGAACTGTTGGTGGTAGAGAGCCAGGGTCTTTTCCAGGACCTGGAGTGTTTCTCCCTAGCCACGTTCGCCCTTGCTCCTTCATCCCAGGTCTTCCTGATGCCCCTTGCTCTTGCATGTCTATTCCCCAAGGTTAATTGGCATCTAAGATAATTTTTTCTTTCTTTTCTGACACCCAGGGACACATTTCTCTCCTTTCATTGTTGCTTTCACCTCTGGTAATGACGTTTTTGACTGTGAAGTATGTCACAGGACCCCAACTACTTTGCCAATAAGAAGCGCAAAATTGAACATAATTAGGAATGAAAATTAATTATATATGGAATAATTTCTGAGGGACTGTAGTGATGAATGTGGGTAGGTGTCTCAGGGAAACCCCCTCAGAGGAGGTAAGAATTGGATGAGGTCTCGAGGAAGGATGTGGAGGAATTTTAGGTGGCAAGGGGTGGCTGACTACCATACGATGTGTTTAGCTGCCAGTGAGAGACTGAGCCTGGAGAAAGGTTTGTGTTGGAGAATAGAGCAAAATAGGAAACCTAATTGCCCTCCACAGCTGCAGACTGCTTGTCTGTCGGCTAAGCTAGCAGATTTTCCCTGATCTGAGCATTGAAACCGACAAAGAGATTAATAAACCAAGTTCAGGGCTGAAAGAGGACAGGACCTCTGGAGAACTCAGTCAGGACTTGTTTGAGGCACAGAAGCTGATTTGTAGGGCACAGAAAGAAGGAACTGGGCATTGCTTATTCAATGAACACAAGGGGAAGAAAGAGCAGCTATTTCACTTTTAAGTACTTTCTCTGAGCCTGAGTTGTATCACCTTTAAATGGGGAGAATAACAATGTCTCCTTCCTCCTCCTTCTATCATCATCATCACCACCACCATCAGCACCATCATCACCATCACCACCATTATCATCATCCCCACCATTATCATCATCCCATCACATCATCATCATCACTATCATCATCATCATCATCATCATCATCACTTTGAAATGCTTTAATATCTCTACTTCCCAGACACCACATCCTCCAGGTTTTCTTCCTACCCTACTGGCCTCTCTTTCTCTGTCTTCTCGTCCTCTGCTCTGCCTCTGAATATTAAGGTGTGGCAGGGATAGAACTGGATCCCTTCCCATCTATAGCTATACATTCTCCATGGTGATAGCCAACAACTTACATGCATGTTTAATTAACATCTAGACTGAAAATGGCTCAAACAGAACTCCTGACTCCTCATCCAACCCTCCCTCCAGATTCTAACAAATGACACCATGATTCACCAAATTGTTCCATTTTGAAATCTGAGAGACTTTCTCAATTCTTCTCTCTCTCACACCTCATCTCCAACCCATCAGCCAGTCAATTTGCCCTACTTAAACCTATCTAGCACATGTTCATTTCTCTCCTTCCTTCAGTGACTCCACCCTTCCCTAAGTGACTATCATAGCAGCCTTCTAACTAAGTCCACCTGGTTCTCCTTTTGTTCCTCTCCAGCCCTTCTCCACACAGAGCCAGAGGGAACTTTAAGAAATTATATCAGATAGCATCCAAGGACTTCCTATCACAATGAAAGTAAAATACAATGGCTTCCTCTGGCACACAAGCCAAGAGGCTCCGGCTCTGCACCCCTCTCCCCTCTCATGTCTTCCACCTCTCACCCCCTCACCTGCTAGGTTTCAGCCACTCTGGTCTTCCCTCCCTTCCTCATACCCACCCAGCTTGTTCCTACACTAGGATCAACAGCTGTGCCTCCTGAGGGTCACGTGGCGGCTTCTCCTTGCTCTTCATGACTCAGTATGAATGTCACCCCTTAAGAGGACTTTCTTGTCACTTCACCTGAAAGTGGCACCCAGTCACTCACTTTTAACTCTTTTCACATACTTATTGCCAAGAAAGACTTTCTTGGGGATGCATTTATTGTCTAACAATGTCCTTGTTTGTTACTTCAGTATCCTCCACCTGTGGTGGCACCCGGAACATAGTAGGTATTCAATAAATATTTATTACATTTATTTAACTTAAAGAACACCAGGCAGCATAATTGAGTAAAAGTATACAGTGTTTGCGTCTAGACATTAACTAAAACCCTGGTTCTTCCTGTGTGACCTTGTTACCCTTCCCGTAACCCTGGTTATAGCTGTGCAACCTTGAGCTTACTCTTCAACTACTCTGAGCCTTGATTTATTCATCTGTTAAATAGCAATACTACTTACCCTGCTGAATTTTGAGATGATTGCTTGAGATAACGAATGCATATGAAACAGTATCCCTTGACCATATGGATCCCCAACAGATATTACTTATTTTAATTAATATTGAACCTCTGGGTGGCACAGGCTACTGAGGTAAGGGCTTGGGCAGAGAGGAGCTTTCTGCCTCTGGACTGAACAAAGGCAGGGCAAGGGAGAGAAAACACAGCCTGCAGCTTTCCCTCACTCCCCCTGGCCGGCCACCCTGTTGCAATGCTACTGTTGGCAGCGCTGTTAAAATGTACATAAATATTGGCGCATTCTAATGGGACCAGATCGAGGCTGATAAAGGCAATGAGAGGCAAGGTTATTGATGTCTGTCTGAGGGCCTCCAGGGGAGCTAAGCCAGGACTGTAACAAGGATCCAGAAGTTGTATCAAGCCAATTGATTCTCTATCACCCCAGGAAGACACGCATTCAGGGGAGCTGGCAGCTTGGCTAGCAAGAGTCTGGTTTAATGAAAGCATGCAAATGGCCCTACTCCCAGTGTGGTTTCCCTCCCTGGCAGACTACAGACCTCCCATCTAAGAGGTATTTGGCACCTTGGATTTATATTGACGAAAACAATGGAAGAAAACCAAGGTAGGCCAAGAAGATATTTGGCCATGCTCTCTCGTGTCCCTGTGGAAAGAAGAGTTCTTTGTGGCATGTTTTAGATAGAAGGGAGGTAACAGAGAGGCACGGGGGCACTGTTTTGGGTCACCCCGGTGGCCAAGGGGCTGCAGAGCCTGGTGGAGGGCAAAGGGCCCCAGGCAGGAGCCAGGAGAAAGGTCTCTGAGAAGCTGTGGATCTGGATCAGGCCTCTGGTCCTCTGTGGGCTTTCACTTACTGTTGGTGGCAAGGTCCCCGATGGTGCCATGGAGACCTTGGGCTGTGAGGCCTGCAGGGGGCCCAGATCTATAATTATCTGTTTGCTTGCCATGTTGCTACTAGACTGTGAGCCCCTTGAGCTCAATAACTGTGTTCATCTCAGGCTCCCCAGAGCCCAGCACAATGCCACACACACAGAGGTTACTTGCTGATGTTTGTTGAGTGAATGTAGAGACTTCAACAACGTTGTCTCTGGCTGCTGTCACAGAAGATGCAGCCTTGGCCCGTGGCATGGAAACAACTCTTTCTGAGGGGGACAGAAAGGAGAGAATACCAGCAACTCAGAACTAGCATGTGGGCAAGGAGTTACTGGAAAAAACTAACGGAAACAGGGCCTGGTCCCCACGCCCCTCTGACTTCACAACATGAGAGCAAACCCTCAGTCCTGCCTCTAGATTCTGCTCGGGTCAGCCAGCTTTAAGCATTGCTTGTGGCAAAGGCAAGGCCTCCGGACCCACCCAGTGGAGCTGCCATTTCCTCCCACCTCCCTCTGCTCAGTGAACAAAACCAAACAAACCTTGTGTCTGCAAAGAGAAGAGGCATTTGGAACCTCCAACAATTTCACTCATTCTCATTCTCATCCTCATTCCTTCATTCCTTCATCTAAGCATCTAATGTCCATTTAGCTTCTGCTTTGCTCCTGGTCCCCTCTTGAGCAGCCACACAAAAGGGGATGATGGCAAGCCTCGTCAGAGTTAATTAGAAAGCTCACCATTATTTTCCTCCAGGGCACTTCTCAAAGGCAGGGCTGATTCTGAGGCTCATTCTGCAAGGCTGCAACCCCCGTGGAAGGCGTATGAGCTGCAGGTATGCTTGGCCACTCTGGTCCATCGCCAGGATGAAGGCTCCTCCCTGCCTCAGCCTGGAGTGCCCCGAAGCCCAGCAGAGAGCAAAGTGGAGGGCTGATGTGGCCCAAAGCATCCAGCGCCCAGTTACTGAAATACTAAAAGTGCCCATAGGAGTCGGTTTCTTCTCTCTGAGATGCCTGTCTTTGTTCTACCATCACGCTGGGGGTGGAAGCTGGGAGAGTAGGGGAGCTCAGCACTCTGGCCCATCTAATTTAATTTATAACTCATGTCACAGCAGCAATTAGTATGTATTGTTTACATTTCTTCCTAACACGTTCCCCGAATCTCTGGGTGTTTGAGATGGCTGGTGTGTTCACGCCCGACTTGTGGGAAGATGTGAGGGTGTTCTGGGGGAGGGGAGGGTGTGTGGGGGGCCTGGCTTCAGAACATGGGGAGAGGCAGGGAGTCTTCAGCCTGAGCCATATGGGCTGCATCTTGCTTGAAGCATGGGATCCTGACAAAAGCATCTGCCTCTCATTGTCTGTGGCTCCTGTTTTCTCAGTGCAGGGGAGTAGGGGATTTTGTCAGGACTTCAGTCCCCACCGTTGTCTTCCAAAAAGAAAGAAATCATTCCATACATCCCATGGGAGAGAGGCCTGGGGGTGAGGGATCTCAGCATCTCACAGCTCTGTTTCATTTGGAAGTTAACCATGATCTGCCTATGTCTAGAAGGGTTCTGATGTCAGGGACGAGGCAAGCTGGAGGTTGCCTGGGAGAAAGAAAGGAAGGGAAAGAATATGTTGCTTTATTTTGAATGCTGTGCTTTCTCTATTATAGCACGTAGATCTATAGCCTATAGCATTAGAGCTTCCTTTCTGTTGGTGAAAGAGTTGACAGCACTAATGTGGCCTGGGCGTTCGGAAAAAGAAGCGTTTGTAACAAGACTGTAATGTGGGGGTGAAGGAAGGGTGGTAGAGCCTGGAGTGGGCAGAGGGGTTCTTGAGGGACTCAAGGTACAAACAGGGCTGTAGGAGACAAGACAAGGCTGCAGGGAGAGGAGAGGGAGGCCCAGGCAGGTGGAGCTGCATACTCTGAGCTCTCTCACACCTGCGCAGGGATAATCCAGAGTGCTGGGAATGAGTGTGCAAACGAAGGTTGGTTGGGACTCTCTGTGTTGTATAGTCTTTGAAATTAGTGGTTGGTATAAATTTTTGTAGTGTTTTCTATGACACTTCTTAATGACTCTGGGGTAAGGGTTATTTGTCTTCTATGTTAGATGTCCCCAGGTGTATTGGGAGAGCAGGAGTATTAAGCAACATTCCATGAAAATAATTCTCCAAAGGATTCCAAAAAACTTAGGTGGTTGATAAAAATCAACTTCTGGGAGTTGTCTTCCTATGGAAGAACACCCTCTGAGTGGGGTGGTGGGGGCTAGGGGAGGGAAAGAGAGGGAGAGAGAGAAAGAGAGAAAAAATTCAGACCCAGTCACACATCTGGTGGGCAGTAAGTTTCTTACAAAAGGGACCATATTGCTGATAATCCTACTGCTGAACAGTATATGTTTTTAAAGCCATTTCTCTCATTTCTTCAGGTCCAAATGAAATCTCTGAGCAATACATATGAACCACAGTGTCAGGGGGAATAAAGAAATAGACAGTAAATAGAAAAAAGAATAGGTTTGTTTGAGTAAAAAGAAATAAAAGACAAATGTTAGCTATTTCCTGATGAGATAATTATGGAATTTTGCAGAGGGAGATGCTTTCAGAGGTGGTTGGGATACTGGGAGAAGCAGATGGATGGCTGATGTAGAGAGGAACCAACTGTCACTTGGCCATACTTAACGTGACATTGCCTCCAATCCCAGGGCATGGACTTTGAGAGTTTTTTTCCTTTAAAGGTCACAAACCAGACCAAGCCAGCCCCATTCCTTTATTCTGTCCCCTTCATGCTCAAGGGCACACATTTGAGAGAATATTGGCCAGGATTCAAGGTCACAGGCAGAATGAAACTCAGGGGCCCACAAGAGGTCAAACCCATGAACTTAACCTTATTCCCATGGTTCTCTAACCAGTGGAATTAACTAGGCAGAGATTGCTGGGAAAGTGGCCTTTAGTGTGACTTGTACATCAGTGTTCAATAAGTATTGTTCACATAGATGAATGAACTGTTAGCTGGAGAAGCAAATCGCGGTGAGAAAGGTCACAGGTCAGTTATTGGATTTGTGATTTATGCGTACGAAGATGACCGGTGAAGTTTTGAGTCCTTTCCTTGACCACCTCGGGAAAAGCAAGCTTGAAGTAAATTGAAGATCAATTACTGAGGGACAGAATGAAATGAGAAGCCCACAGACATGATTCAGAGAGAGCAAAGTGAAGAAAATCCAAGAGAAGAGGGGACCCAGAATTCCAGGAAAAGAGATACCCAAGAATGTGGAGAGTCTGAGAGAATAAGGAGCCAGATCTAATGTAACCTAGAGGGGAGGAACCAGAACTCCTAGACAAAAGAAGACAACAGGAAAAAGCCAGCAAGGGAGGGTCCAAGGTCTAAAATTCACAGAACTTTTAAGTGATCTGGGATTTCCCAAAGTTCTGAGGAGGGGCAGCGTGTGGTGCTAAGATGTGTTACGTAAAGGACCTTCCATGGACAAAGCAGTCTGGGAAACACTGCGCTAGACAATGATAAACAGAGATCCTCCTCACAGACCTCAGAGCCTTTAATATGATCATGTATACTGTCAACCTCCATAAGGAAGACACAGTGCTGGCATTTTCCCAACCTAGTTGACAATAGAACACTTTTTTCATGGAGCATTTGACAGAGCAGGGATTCAAAGAACACACCTCAGGAAATGTTGAATACGCCTCATTCCTACTGGGTCTCTCCAGATTGGGGCAGTGTGGTGTGGCAGGAAAAGTGTTAAAAAGGGAATGGAAGTTCTAATCCTCGTCCTTGGCACCCACTACCTGTGTGACTTTGGACATGGTAAACAACCTCTCTGGACTTCAGTTTCTTCATACGTTACATGATGGTGGGCTAAATGATCTTGAAGTCTTACCCTGCGTTGGGCCTTATCATTGTAATTGGTTCCCTCTGAGTATTTGGAGTCATGTGCATATTATGGGATGGACGAGTGAAATCCATTCATCACTTAATTTTCTGTCTCCCTCACTAAACTCTAAGTTCTGGGAGGGCAGGGTCTACAGTTATTTTATCTGCACTCTTGTAACCATAGCACCTAACCCAGAGCGCGAAACACAACAGAAGGGCAATACATTTTGTGGAAAGAATTAATGAGTGGCTTCATCTTTGATGAACCATCATGTCATGCCTGCCAGGACGGGAGATGGAACGCTCACGCCAGACCTTCAGCCTTCCCCCAGTGGCTGAGTCAGTCTCATGCACACATCCAGCACCGAACTGCCACATTCTCTGGGACCCCATCAGCCAGGCATTGGTGTCCACGGGAGACCTGGCGCCTCTGGGTCCCCGAATCCTTCCCAATGCAAGAGGCAGGCTCTGGGGAGAGTTAGCATCTCTCTCTCCAGGAGTGGGGTGGCTCCTTCCCCACAGGGAAGGGGGGGTCTGACTCCCACAATCACTCGCCTGTTGATGCAGAAGCGTGGAACTCACAAATTGCTTTCTCACAGGACTGGAGCTGCCTGATCGCAGAGCTGACTGCTTCATTGTCAGCTTCTGCAGACTTGGTGGCTGGCAGTGAGAATCTATTTTCTCTCACTAAATTAATCACTGTTGGAAGCCGATCTCCTGGGGCTTCCCCAAACCCACACCAGCACACGCTTTCATGTGCCTTCCCCCTTCCTCTGGTGCCACTTGCCTCCCTCGGTCTGCCTCTTCCTTGCTCCTTCCTCCCTTCTTACCATCCTTCCAGCTTTCAGGCCTCAGCTCTCAAGGCAGGGATTTGGGCCGAGGTGGGAGCCAGCCAGACAGGTGCCCTCACGGAAGTGGCCCGGGCTCTGACCGGAAGTCCAGTGTTGGGGCACAAATGCCCGCCTCGTGTTGGAGGGGGACACACAGCGGAGGCAGCTCAGGATCTCCAACTGCCAGCTCACCCTTGGCCATGTTAGGGGCTTTCAGGGTCTTTTCTGGAGGAGGGTTATGGCAGTAGAATCACTCCTTGAGGAAACCTGTTCTAGCAAAAGCAGCTCTGACTTGGAGATAGTGGGGTTGGTCACATCCAGACTAAATTCAATCAGTATTGGTAACACATTGCCACTTATCACCTGGAAGGAGCTGGGTATTAACCTGATTTTTCTAGGACAAGATTTTATTATCTTTCTTGATTAGACCTCTGTGGGTTCCTTACTCTCTTAAGGGAATAAGCTGTGTGTGTGTGTGTGTGTGTCTGATATAGACTGAAAACTTGTGTGCTCCCAAATCCATAGGTTAAATCTTAATGCTCAGTGTGACGGTACTAGGAGGTGGGGTCTTTGGGAGGTGATTAGGTCACTACAGTGGAACCCTCCTGAATGGCACTGGTGCCCTTATAAAGGAGACCCCACAGAGCCCCCTCACCCCACATGAAGGCACAGCAAGGAGACGGCATCTCTGGGCAGGAAGCAGGCCCTCATTAGACACTAAACCTGCCAAAGCCTTGATGTTGGACTTGCCCACCTACAGAACTGTGAGGAATAAACTTCTGTGGTTTATAAGCCACCCAGTCTATGAGATTCTGTTAGAGCAGCCCGAAAGAACAAAGACACCTATTTTAGGATCCTTTGAGCACTGGATGAAGTTGCTCATGTCAACAGAGAAAAAGGGAAGCAGGACCAGCTGTCACCAGGATACAGACCCGTGTCCAGCTGGTGCTAACCCCTGGCCCCTAAACTCATCCACTCTTCCTGGAAACAGGAGTTTGGACTAGTCTGAGTCTTGCTGTAGACAGAAATGGGGGCCCTACTATTTTGTGGGCTTTCTGTATTGCTCTAGCTACTGGTGCAGTAAGATCTTAAACTTTTGTACAGTTAGAATCTCACTTCTTACAGCCATGTCATTCCATCACTGTGTGTGGATTGTGTGGAGGTTTCTGGGGGTGAAGGGTGCCAGGTGCCTGGGTGGCTCCCTGGTACAGCCCTCTCCTGCTCCCCGCAGAGGCCCAAGCAGCTCACGAGGAAGGGAAGGAAGGAAGCAGTAGACCTGGCATCTGTCTCTCTGTCTCTGGGTGGGCGCTTCAACAAGGCTATTCCTCTGGGCCAGAGTTCCCAGATCATGTCTGGTTCATAAGGACAATCTCAACAGAGCCCATCATTCCATCCTACAAGGGGGGAAGATGGCAGGAGTGGGTGGGCAGGTACTGCCTTCAGGAGAGACTGACATTAATAGAAATCCATGCTCCCTAAGGAAACGGGGGAGATTTAGATGTGGAAAGAGTAGGGGCTCTGGATCCGCCTGAGTGTAAGCATGACTCACCTCTCTGAGCCTCTGTCTTGTCTAGAGCACAGGAATCCCAGTTCCTGCTCTGTAGGGTGGGGAGGATTTAGGAGTTTATGGGTAAAAGCACCTGGGCCCTGGAGAGCTCTGCAGTAAGTGATAGCTCTGATCATAATATTCGTAACCACAAGTGAACATTGGCAGTAATTAATACGTTTTAACTTTTTCAACGTGTCCTTATGTTTGTTGCTCCAGGTTCCATTCCAGCACCAAGATCCTGGCTTAGCAAATGGGATTGAAGATACTGAATTCCTACATTTTTCTCAGGATTAAAACCAATCTTAGACAGCTGGGGGTCTCACCTGATTCAGGAAATATCCCTGGTGACAAACCAAGGTTTAGCGAACAGCACCTGCTCGGTACAAGGACTGTGCTCAGGTTTTGCTGGGTCTCTTGCAGTAGCCATATACTGTTCAGGGAGGGTGGATGGAGGACAGTGTCAGCCACAGCTTCCTACCCTTGACCCACCCCGAGATCATGGGAGCCAGCCTGGGAGGGCGATGGGTGGCCTGCAACAGAATGAGCTTCCAGTCCCTTCCCTTCTTCTCCTCATACCCCTCCCTCACTTCCCACTCCTGCCCCTGTTTTTTTCCAAAAAAAGTCATTCAAGTCTATAATTCTGCCCCCATTACATTTCTGCACCTGGTTTAGCAGAGTGTGTCTTCCGCAGGTGTGCAGGTGGACACCTTGGTTCCAGAGGAAGTCATTTCTAAAGTCTCATATCAGTTCAGGTAGGAAAAGCCTGTACCCTGGATGGCAGGAAAGAGGAGCATGTGAAAGACCGTATGCTCAGGCTCCTCTGGGTCCCGCTGACATCCCCCCAAGTCGGCCTCCTCGCTGCCTCCTTAGAGGTTATTATGACGCTGACCTGAGCCTCCTTTCTTCTCCTTCTTGGCTCAGGCTTCCCCTCAGCCAGCTGGGCTGGTCCACTGCTGGGGGCTCTTCTGTCCTCCTCACATTGTACACAACAAAAAGTGTGTCCACCCAAGATAATAAATGTGAAATAAGAAGTGGGCTGACCCTTTTCCCACAGTCCTGTCCATGCCTGCAGCCCCTAAGGTCTTCCTATGTGCAGGGCACTGTTCTAGGTGCTTCCATACTCTCTATAAACAACTCTTCAGGCTTCATGACAATCCTAGGAGGTAGGACTCACATTATGCTCATTTGCAGAGAGGGGAAATGGGTCAGATTGGTTCCTTAACTTGCTGGAGGTCACGCCACTAGAAATTAGTGGCACCAGGATTCAAACCCAGATGGTCTTGCTCCAGGGTCCATGCTCTTTCTTTACACAAGAATGCACACAAGACAGACAAGCTGCTCTTTTTTCCTGGGACACACGTGGGCTTTTAGTGCTCACTCTCAGGCCCCATGTCCATGTGCTCACAGGGTCCCTTTATCCCCCTTATCCCCCTCAACCCCGTCCTCTCTGTGCCAGCCCCCCTCCTCTGCATCTTTTCTGCCTAGGCTTGTTCTCTGACTCCCTGGGGCTCTGTCCTGCCTGTCCTGCATTTCTACAGCCCCAGTGCTTTGCCTGGAGCTCTCTGTTTTTCTCCTTGCCTAACTTCCCATCTCCCTTCCCCCTTCCTGGGCTGGATGTTTCAGCTGTCCTGCCAACGTCTCTTCTCTGTCTCTGTCAGTATTTCTTTCTCTCCTTGCCTCTTTCCCATCTCAACACCCTCTGCCTTCTCACTCCCTCCCTGCCACGCTTCTCTTTTGTCTCCCTCTCTTGTTCATTTAGTGGCCCCATTTATTACTTCAGGGCGCAACTAAGAGCATCTTTGTCTCTGTCCCTGCTCCCCACTCCACCCCCTCCGCCTTCGCTGAAACTCTCAGCTGTAGATGGGAACCAGGTTCAATCCACGCTCTGTTCCTCGCCAAAGAATAACAATGAACTCAGGAACCACGGAGGCACAAGACAGAGCATCTCTGTATTTCAAGAGACATCCCGATCTCTTGGGACAAAATGACTTCTCTTGGTTTATTTACCAACTCTGGGGCTGGGGAGTGCCCTGCATACAGATGGGGCAGCTGGCTGGTGATTAGGTTCAGTTGGGGGCCTATATGGTTCTCGGTGAGGACCTCCTGTCAGAGCTCAGGCCGAGTTGTGTGCAGGTGGAGGCTGCACAACCACAGGGTAGCTCTGGCAGACGGAGCATGGTGGTAGAGGACTCCCTGATTTCATGGAGGGCAGTGACTGTAGACACCATGTCACTTGAGCCCATAACACCCTGGAAGCAGAATGCAGGCCTTCCTGCTCCCTCTGCAGGGTCTAGTGTCTCCACACGGCCCTCCCGTGTGGGAGGTCCAGGGCTGAGATGCCAGGGAGCTGTACTCACACTTACTTGCTTGTGCCTTGCCTCTACCAAGAAACCTTTGAATCATCTTACCTTACTCCAATCCTTTCCTCAGTAGCTCCTCATGCAGTCCTCATCTTTAGTCTATGCCTTGTTGATCATGGTCTGTGACATCATCTTCACAGCTGGAGGGCAGCACCTCACAATGGAACGGACCTGCAACGGGGCATCTCGTCTACCCAATAGAACTGTAGGTATTTTGATGACGGGGATCTTATCTTCTGTTAATGTTGTCACTCCCCTTCTCCACCAGCTAGTCTAGCATTGAGCACCTAGTAGGTGTTCAGTAAATATGGGATTGTCCAGAGGGTCTGCACCAGTGCCCTAGTTGCCAGGTCTGGTATCCTGTCCCACGGCTCAGGGAGGATGCATAATGTCTAGCAAGCATCAGAGAGGGAGAGCCCAGCCTCAAGAGTGCTGCAGCTTTGTTCCCAGATACCAGCAGTGTAGGCTGGGGCCATCCAAGCAAGACTGCAAAAAGCCCTCCCTTATTCTACCCTGACCTTTAACGGTCCACTTTATCAATAACAAAATACATAGAATTTGCTGTAAGAGTTCTCTTTTCTCAGTTCCTCTCTCATTTCCACTCCCCTCATCCCTAGTCCTGCCCTTTCTAGCCTGGCTGAGAGTAAGAAAGGAGCAGATTTTGTGTACCAGACTGGGGTTGGGGGAGTAATGGAAGGAACTGCCATGATATCTATCAATCACAAGTGCCACGAGCTGACTCTTAAGTCTTATAATTGATGCCCATTAGGAATAGATTTTCTTTTATGATCTTCTAGAAAAGAATGAACATTTGAAGGTGCCTAATGCATTTCTCTGTGGGGAAGCATTCATTTCTGCTGGCACTTACTCCTAACCCTCTGGTTCTTCCCTCCTCTTTCTCTGCCACTCTTGATCTTCCTCATTGTACTTAATAAAAATATCTTTGTTTATCTTTCATTTCTGTAGCCCTTTACAGTTTTCAAACCTCTTTCCTATGTATGATTTCTTCCCAGCAATAATCCAGGGAGGTGTGCAGAGATTTTTAATTCTCAGTTAATGGACGAGGTTCAAAAGTGCTCAACGGCTGGGCTAAGGCCACTTTAGCAGCATGTAGGAAATATGCACTTTGTTGGTCTCACTCGAGGCTCCACCCCCTGCCACAGCTCTGCCTAGGACTCCTTTCTCTCCCTGCCACCTTGGCTTTTCCTCGATGGATCGAGTAGTCAGACTAGCAACTGTTGGGAGGTTTTCTGCTGCAGTGCAAGGCCTGGGACATGGTGGGGGGAGGGCCTGACCCCAGAGCCCAGAGGGGGTGATGTGCTCTGACCAGCTGACAGCAAGGGCATGAGTTTTCCCACCTTCTGCTGCAAGAGAAAAACCACAGTTTCAAAGAGGGCCACTTTGTCCACCTCCTGGAAGCAGGCAATGGAGGGAAATCAAAGAGAGGCACCTAAGATGCCAAGAAGAAACACTAGAAAGCCTTGCCGGATGGAGTCCAGCCACACTTCTGAAACTCTCAGCAGCCCTGTGTGCTAGAAAGCCGCGGGGTTTTTCCTGACATGAGTACGTAACACTTCCACATATGTTCGAGGTCCTGGGAAATGCAAGTGCCCTACAGATGTAAGGAATGGTTCACTTGCACCAAGGGTAGACAAGCAAAGACGGGAGGGAGGGGACCCTTCCTCTTCTGCTTGCTTTTCCTCCTTTCCAGCTGTTTTGTTTGTTGCTAATGTGTCCTCTGGCCTTTCCAGCTATGGTGTTCACCATTAGTCTCTTCTGAGTCCTATCAGGAGACATGTCCTTTGTTTCAGTCCCAAAGAGAGAGGCCCTGCAGGCACACAGACAGGTCTGCACGGCCTGCCCCACTTGCAGATCCTGAGGCTCCCAGGGGAGTTACGAGCTGCCCCCGCTTCTCCATCAGTGGCCAGTTAACCACCCCCCAGGCCTCGAAACCCTGGAGCTCAGTGGATACCATGAGGGCTGTGTCCTGCCCCCCAGGAGCTGATGTTCCAGAGGCTCGGCCTTCCCTCTCCTGAGACAGAAAGTAGCTCAGTCCCACCCACCCACTTCCGGTCTGCCATGGGATTAATGCAGACAAATGGTGGCTGAGCCCTGGGTGAGATATCAAGTAGCTCAGAACTGCTAAATCATAGCTTTCTTGCCCTAATCTTATCACCTGCCATTAAAGATCAGAATATGAAAGCCCCACATTTGTAAAGCTCAGCACAGTACCTGCCACTGTTCTGCAACAGAGACACACTCAAAATAGTTCTCCTTCCCAGCAGTTACTATGGCACCATGCAGATCAGGGATTAATATTCCCCCCACTCCACCCCCTTTGAAAGTTAACCCTGACACTGAGCCCTCCCTTTTGCCTCCACCCACAACCGATGCCATGTCAACTGCATCCAGAGTTTCCAAGGCACCTTTCCTTCCCCATGGTTGACACTACTCACCCCAGAACCCAGCCCAGAACCCTGCCTCACACCCCTCCCTCCACTCCCATGCATGGGGCCACCTGCCAGAGAGCTAGGGCTCCATCCTATCAGGGAAGTAGGTGCTTAGACCTCAGGAGGCCGGTGGGATGTCCCTGCTCGGACAGCAGCAGTGCCTGGCAGGGGACAAGCCTCTGTTGCAGACAGGAGGGATGCCCACTGACCAGTTGTGCCCCCCCACCCTGGTGTTCCGTGATGCACCGTATTTGCATATTGGCGGTGGTGATTTCATCTCTGTGTGTGTCTCACGTGCATGAGTGCACACTTCTGCTGGGTGGACCCGCGGCGACCCCGACATGCTCAGGCGGACAGTAGTGTACACTGCACATTCACGCGATACTTTTGGCCGTGTACCTGTGTGGTCGAGGGGCGTGATGAATGTGATATTTGTGTTCCAACTCCTCTCTGCAGGATACTGGGGGTCCAGAAGGGTGAAGGGGCCTGCAGGCCCTGGGCTGGCAGCACAGAGCCAAGCTACCCTCTGAGGCAGTTTCAGTAAGCAGGCTTGTAACCCTTGGCGGTTATCTACACAGCTTTGGACGATCCACAAAGCCCGGTTCGCTCAGGCATTGCTAACAAGCCGGCGGCGACAAGCCGTTGAGTACAATGGGACCAAACGAGAGGCTGAGAAGTGAGGTCCTTGTCCGCCTGGCTGCTCGGCAACTTGTCGACATCCTGCTCCTTCCTCTGGAGCTTGATGCAATCCCTGTGTCATATGTCTGGAATCCCTTACCCTGAAAAAAAAATAAAAACAAGTCCGATAGTCCTTTCCCAGCTCCAACCACCCCATCTCCCCAAACTACACTCCCTGCTCGAAGCTCTCCCCACTTTCACTCTTTCTGAGCTGCCACCGAATTAGATTAGTCACATTCTTAATTAACTGTGCTGGTAAGAGCTCTATTAGGTATTAAATGTTTGTCACAATCCAATTAAAAAATCCATCACAGCAAGACAGGTTCTCCGAGGCCCAGCAGATTGATTGGTTGTCCTGGTGCTTTCCTCTCTGCTAGGGGACAGGGAAGAGGAGTGGAGCCCAGGAGAACAGTGTGGCGGGTGGGCTCAGAAGGCAGGGGCTGCTCAGGAAGTCCACCTGGCCAGGTGCAAGGACAGCACAGTCTGAGCATCCCTAATGCATGGAGCACTCAGACTACCGTGGGGTGACCAGCTATTCCAGATTATTCAGGACTGTCTCAAAGGGGGTGGCTGGCCACTAGCCTACAGCGTCACAGCTTCCGCTGGCCCCACAGGGCAGGGAGGTAAGGCCAGTGCGGGGGAGGGGTGTGTGTGTTTGCGTGGACACACTGGCATTGGGCTGTGCGAGGAGGGGGAGGGGCAAGATTAAAGCTGAAGTCTGGTGGGAAGCTTTTTGGCTCAAGTATAAAGAATGAAATTTGATGGAGTTGGGCTGTGGTTTCCAGGGGTCCAGCTCTAGGCCAGAGCTGCCATTCAGAACTGTGTCTTTCTATTTCATCTTAAAGAGACTTGAAAAGGAAAAGAAAATGTGCATTCATCCCTAGATCCCCAAGTTTCCTTCCTGCAGTTCCTTGGCCCTTTCTCCTTTCCCTTTAACCTTTTCCAGGGTGTAAGCCCTCCCTTCATCTCCTCCCTAGCCAGGCTGGACACACACAAGGCTCCTTGCTGCCGGCCAGTTCGAGACTCCCCCAGTTCCTGGCATGCCACACCATGTTTCCCCCTGCCTCTTGGCACCAGGATGGAGAAGAGAGGGGGCACTCAGCTTTGTTACTGCAGAGGTGGGCTCCAGGGCGAGACAGTGAAAGGGGGAGCTTGGGCATCTGTGAAGGCCAGTGTGTGACTGCAGTAAATGCAGTATGCAACCCAGCACTCCCCTGGCTTAATCATGTCTTGTGCTTTGCCACTTCAAGTGTCCTGATGTGTTTTCTGAGTATCTTGTTCTTTGGACGCCTCTTCTGTGGCTTTGTTAACTAGTGATAACCATATAATTATTGCTTCTTATTATGATTGTCCTGCCAAAAATGTCTTTTCCCTCTCCATTCTTTCTAATTCTACCCTCCCATACTAGCATATCTTAAAATCCAAGAAGGCTGTCTGGATTTATCTGGACAAAGGGAAGTGTTTGCTCACTCGGTTGTGAGGTAAGGTGCAGAAAGGTTGTCTCCTCCGATGGTGCACACTCAGCGCACAGCTGGGAGCTGAGATTCACAGGTGACACTGCAGAGCATTTGTTGATTGACTAAACGAACGAGTTCACATTCACAACTCTCCTTTTTACTCTCCCAAGGCCCCAGGTATACTTGCCCCTTTGCTTCCACATAAAGCAGATATTTAACTATTGATCAACACCTATGCGTCCTTCTGAACGCTTCTGCATTCTCTATCAGACACTTTGTTTGCCTGAACTTGTAAGTCCCAGAAGGGTGGGACCCCTGTCTGTTTATTGTCTCCCCATGAGCCTTGAAGCCATGCTAGTTCTCTGGACAGATGACAGTTCTTGATGCTGGCCCTTCATTCTCTCATTTGGCCTCTAACCATCTACCAAGAGCTTTCTCATAGGCTAGGGCGAACTCAGGCTTGAGGGATCAGGAAAGAAATGTCACATTCTGTTTTTCCTTCCAAGAGCTTGCAATCTGGTTGAGGCGACAAGAAGTTCGGAGGAAATAGTGAAGTTGCCAATCAAGGCAGATTTGAATTAAGGACCCCCAGAGAATGATGGGGACGCACATGCTTTAGGAACCCAGAGACAGGTTGAGGGCTTCTGGGTCCAGTGGTCAGAGAACATTTCCCAGCCTGAGCTGGAACTTGGAAGGTGGGAGGCCCTGGGCAGTGCTGGGCAGGGGGCTATTTCCAGGCTGAGGGAATAGCACAAGATATGCAGACTTGGAATCAGAAATAAGTGTGTTGATTGTAGGGAAAGAATGGAGACTAGCCTAGTGGGAAGCAGCACTTCAGAGGGCATTTCAAAATTGAAAGGAGAATATGAATGGAAGCTGATGACAATGATAAATCAGACCTAAACCCTGCAGGATGCACCTGTTTCATCCTCCTTTGCAAACCTGAGCTAGCTGGGAACCCAGGGTCACCTGACATGGAGAAAGGTTTGGAAGGTTCTCAAGTCTTGCAGAAAAAAGGAATTGTGTGGTAACTTGTGACCTGGTTAGAATTCAGCTCTCTGAATTCATGGGGTTTGGGCCTGGGGTTTGGGCCTGGGTACAGTCTGGCCTCCCTGAGAAGGCATGCAGAAGCTGCCTTTGGAGAGGGGTGGTGACAGGCTGTCAGCCAATGGATATTAAATGACAAAGACAATTTATCCCCACTCAGGCAGAAGAGCAACACTTAGGATTGCCCTACCTTCTACTCACTGCACGAAAAAAATAAAATCAAGTGATTGAAGTCAGCATATCTCTTCCCTTACGGCAGCACCGGTTCCTGGATTGTCCCAACTCAGAGGCCAAAGGCAGGTGGGTTGCCAAATAAGGAAGCCAGACCCATGAGAAGCTCCTTCCCATCCTTCCCATCCACACTGGCCACAGGATAAGGCTGGGGGATGGGAACTGGCGGGGGGGGGGGGCGGGCAGGGCAGGCAGGGAGCACTGACACTTGACCTGAGTTATTTCATTGGCTCTTCACAACAGGTCTATAGGAAGGTGTTATTATCTCCATGTTACTAATGAAGGAGTCGAAGCTGCGAGATAGGTAAAGTCCGAGGTCATTTCTGGAGTGGAAGTCCGAATCTTTCCATCCATCTCTAGTCAAATATTTATTGAGGGTCTCTTAGGAGCCATCCACTGTGCTAGGCCACTGCGCTGATGCCCTTTAGTGGGAGATCAATATTCCCTGTCACACACACATGTATAGTTCTCAGGCTTCTTTGGATAAGGAGAGTCCATGATGAGGCCAACAGATCTGGTCAGGACTGCCCTGAGTACTTACTTTGCTACCAGCACAAGTATGTTTCTGGGTCTAGTAGGATCAGGATCTAGAGATGGGTCCTCTTTAACCCCCTTGTAGGGTTGCCAGATTTAGCAAATAAGAACACAAATTTGAAGTTCAGAAAAACGACTAATTTTTTTGTATAAGTATATCCCATGTAGTATTTGGGATATACTTACACTAAAAAATTTGTTGTTTATCAGAGATTCAAATTTAACAGGGTGTCTTCCCCCCCAAGGCTATACTAAAAATAGGACTTTAAAGTAATAATATTCAAATATAACGATTCCTATTTAAGACAAACACTGCCCTCCCAAATAAGTGACTAGGCCTTGGGGAAGAGGTATCAAGGAGATGAGGCCATTGTACCTCGAGTACCCCAGCTGTGTCCCTGCTGCTAAGAAAAGGTTCCACTGCCATTGGACACTCAGTCACACCTGAGCTTGATGATGGTCAGTTCTTCTTGTTCTTTTTTTTTTAATTAAGTTTTTAATTTTAATTCTAGTACCATTAACATACAGTGTAATGTTAGTTTCAGGTGTACAAGATAGTGATTCAGCACTTCCTTCCATACATCACCTGGTGCTCATCATGCTAAGTATACTCTTTAATCTTAATAGGGTATCTTTTTATCTGGCAACTTTACCTCTCTGTCACCTGTCACTGTCACAACGCCCAGTGCAGGACATCTCCCTGTCCATGCAGGAGTCCAGGACAGCTGGTGGAAATGCCAGGGGGACTGAAGAGCCTCTGCCAACTGAGGAGTCGGGGGGCCCCCACACTCCCTCACTCTTGGATAATCAGTGCCTCTCAGTGTGGCCAGCGTTTCCACAAAACAACAAACCTGCCTGGTTGTGCAGTGTTGGCTCCTGGGTGGGGCTCTGCTCCTGCTTCTCCCAGCTCCCAAGAACTGAGCGGGGGCTGCTGGGGGAGCTCAGTGGGCTCTCTGTGAGGAGGGCCACAGACCCCTCAAATGACATGCTCAGCATGCCCAAACTGACCCATCATCGTTTCCTCAAACTCCCACTGCTCGCCTCATTTCCTATATTAGTGAATGGGCTCACACACGCTGGACTTTGGCCACTCTCTCTTTCTAGAACATCCCCAGATATTCAGTAACTACCTGCTGTCTTTCTCCCCCTTTATGTCTTCATCCTGTCCTTCTCTGCTCATGTGCAGGCCGAGCCTCTGTTCCAGCCACCATCATCCCTCACTTGAATGATTGGAATAGCTTCTAACTTATGTTCCTTCTCATCCAACAACTATGGAGGGCTCTCAGGGGGGATTTTCCAAGATGTAAAGCTGATTTCTCTGCTCTCCTGTATCCAGATTGTCACTGGCTCCCCATTAAAAGAGCACTGAGATCCTTAGCATGGCATACAAAGCTTGATGATTTGTGCCCCCCTTACCACGTTCAGACCCATCCCAATGCTCATCCACGTCCCTCTCTCCACTCACCTGAAACCACTGCACTTTCTCAAACACATCATGCTCTGTCCTTCAAAATTCCACTCAGTTGTCTCTTCCAGGAAACCTTCTGTGGCTCAGGGGTGATATAGAAATTCCTCTGGGTTGGGGCGCCTGGGTGGCTCAGTCGTTAAGCGTCTGCCTTCAGCTCAGGTCATGATCCCAGGGTCCTGGGATCGAGCCCCACATCGGGCTCCCTGCTCCGCGGGAAGCCTGCTTCTCCCTCTCCCATTCCACCTGCTTGTATTCCTCTCTCGCTGTGTCTCTCTCTGTCAAATAAATAAATAAATAAATAAATAAATAAATAAATAAATAAATAAATAAATAAATAAATAAATAAAAGAAATTCCTCTGGGTTCTCCAGCACCCTGGGCAGCATGCTCAGCTAATCACATATCACACTGTTCACGGAATAAGTACATGGCAAGTAACTACAAGATTGAAAACTTACTTATTTACCAACTCTCTGAGTTCATAAAAGGCCAATCTAAGCTAAAACCACTTCCTTTTCCCTCTGTCTGTTCAGATGCAACCTCCTTCCCCTCTTTTTTGACTGCCTTAAAAAAAAATATTTATGAGAGAGAGGGAGAGAGAGAACGGGATGGGGGAGGGGGAGAGGAAGAGACAGAATCTCAACCAGACTCTGCGCTGAGCACAGAGCCCAATGCGGGGCTTGATCCCACAACCCCCTCGATCATGACTTGAGCTGAAATCAAGAGTCAGACTCTTAACCAACTGAGCCACCCAGGAGTCCCTCGACTGCCTTTAGTGTGAGGCAGCAGGACCCACAGCTCACCAGATTTCTCATACCAGGCTTCATGTTTTGGATTTGAGACTCTCAGACCCTGAATGGCTAGATCCTAATGTTATTGAAATCCCCACATGGGCTTTGATAGTTCTCAGGGGTTAATGACGTAACCAGCTTTGTGCCCCTAGAGATAGGAAATATTGCTGGGGCAGAGGTTGCAGTATAAGTGAAATGAATTTCATGACCTCAATCTGGTGCCTATGCAGATATTTCCCCATACTCCTGAAACTCTGAGTGGCTTGTCACTGTTGGCTGACTGTACCCAGGAGAGAGGAGAAGATCACTGGAGAATCTGTGTAGGGTGGACTGGAAGGACCAGGAGGCATTGTGCTGAAGAGCAAGGGCTAGTCCTATCCCTGAGATTGTATCTTTTCCAAGTGCTGGAAGGCAGATGCTGGGAGGGTCTCTGCCTCTGAGCAGGAGATGCCCAGATGCAGGAAAGGCTAGAGGCAATGGGTCATTCTTTCTGAGAGCATTAAGCCAATGACTCAGATTGCTGTGTTCTAGGGAACCAGCCCACCCTCCTCTTTTCTTGCCCACCCTAAAGCCTCATCTCCACAGCCAACTGTAAGACTCTACATCAAAGATCTGTGTGTGGGGCGGTCTCCTCTCCCCTCTCACAGCTTACGCCCTCCCCTCCAGAACCCAGCTCAGCCCGTAGCTGTTAACATTAACACTTCTGTAGAGCCTCTTTTCAAAAATTTAACTCAGGTTTCTAGTAGAAAAAAATCCAACTGGGTAATTCCATACCCTATGACTGGAGCTCCTATAGTTTTACTAAAAAAAAGATTAATTGTTTTACCCCTGAACCAGGATGTAGTGTGCTCTGTGGAAGGGTGCAGAAGTGGAGCACAAGGAGACCCCACAGTGTTAACCACTGCATGGCTGCCCCATTTTATGTGGGGGATGGGGTATGGATTTGGAGGGCATCCAGGAGTGAGATCAGACAAGCTTTAGGATTTTCATTTAGCAACCATGCTAAGTGCCAAGCACTGGGCTTGGCAACAGACCTTTACAGAGAACGTTTCCGACTCTCAAATACAGGGTAGAGGGGGTTCCAGCCGAAGCAATAATTACAGTGGTTATTGCATTTTATCTTTCAAGTGCGTTACTGTCATTATCTCTTTAGCACTCACAACCCCAGTGAGATAATGATCACTTACTGCTGTCTGCTGAGAAAATGTGGGGAAACTGAGGTAGAAGCTGGTGTGCCGGCTTCTGATTAAGCGGGAGGGCCATGGGAGTGGCTGGGCAAGCTCTTGGGAGGGGCTGGCCCTCGTGCAGGTCTCCTCAGCCCTGGGAGCACCTGTGTGGCAGAGGATCAACACTTCGGGACTGAGCACGTGGATCTGCCATGTCAGAGAGGCTCTGTGCACCAGGCCGAGGAGGCTAGGGCAGTGGAAGGAGTGCAGGCTTTGGGGTAAACAGACCTGAGTTCCAAATTTCCACCCTATCTCTTGCCATCTGCATGGGTCTGTGTGAGTCACTTGCTTCTTTTAACCTCAGACGTTCACTTTTAAGTAGCAAGTAGAGTTACTTTCTTTGTAGAACTGTCCAGATCATTAGCGAGAATACATGTAATATTAACACAGTGCTGGTCACGGTATGTGTTCAATAAATGCAATTATTATGCTGATTATAGCCATGTCCAGTGTAGATCCCTGACTTTCTGAGATGCCAGGTGGCAGCAACCATGACAGCAAGATGTGTTTCTCCCTTTACACTGTCCGGGGCAATGACGTCACTTGGCCAGGGTGGGCTGCACGCCAGGACCCAGTGGGCAAGCCTCAGAAGGGCCGGGGTTGGGTTGGGGGGCAGCAACACAGTGGTTAGCAGGAAGCAGACACGTCCTGACGGCGACACAAGACAGCTCTCCTCAAACGACCAACCTGTAAGTCACTTGATCACTTAAACTGAGGTCCAGCAAAGGGTGGTGGCTCCCCATCCTCCTGTGTGCCTCCTATTCTCTCTTCTTTTCTCTGGTAAGATGCCTCATGTGTTCATTTCATTTGGACAAACCTCTTTGCTACAATGTGCACAGCGAGACATGCCTCCAGCGCCCTTTCTTATGAAGGAGGACCCTGAATCTGCTCCTGGGAAGGCAGTTCCAAAGACATGGGTCAGACCAGTGTTTTTTAAATGTGAATAATAAGCATATAATCACCTGGAGCCTCTGGATTCAGTAGGCCTGGGGCAGGGCCTGAGATCTGCGTTTCTAACAAGCTCACTGGGGATGTGGATGCTGCTGATCCATGGCCGCACTTGGAGTAGCCGTGATGGATGGATTGGGTCTCCTTGGCCAATCTGCTGTTAACTGGTGCTCTCTCCCCCTCAGTTTGTCTTTCCGTTCCCACAGCTAGTGTGGCCAGATCTCTCTGCAATATACAAGAAAGACATGCCTGACCAAGAGCGTGTGGGCAGGCAGGAGGGCAGAGGGCACGCAGGGACAGTCAGGCCGGGGTGTCAGGGGAGGGAAGTAGGACTTGGAGCTCTATGTGTAGAGCATCTTGACCATCCTCAGCTGCCAGAAGCTTCCTCGATGACGCTCTCTTCTCTCTCTGCCTCACCTCCCCTGTGAGTTGGGGTTGCCTTCTCAGCACTTCTGTATGGGAATTCCTTGTTTACTTGTGTGTCTCACCAACTAGACTGAGAACCCCTCAGAGAAGGACCTTATTCAGCATTGTGTTCCCAGTATGTGGCATAATGCTCAGCACATAGTTGGCGCTTAAGAAATGTCCACGGATAAATAAGGAGGGCTCATTCACATACAGGCAGGATGGGTGTCACTTCCTGGCTCTTTATTCGCCTATACTCTGTGAATATTTATGAAACATGAGAGGTGGGCTGAGATCCATTGCAGAGGCCAAAACATGGTCATTGCTGTTGCGGGGTTTCCCGGCCATGGGGAGACTTTTGGTCCATGATGAAACGTCACACAGAGCAGAGAGCTAAGCGTTGTGTCATGGGGCTCTCAGCCTGGAAGAGCACAGAGGATGGAGACACAAGATCTGGCTTGAGGAGTGGGGGAAGAGGTCATGGTCCAGGCCTTGAAGGATGGGCAGGTTTTCAAAAGGTGAAGAAGGATGGGGAGGGTCATTCAGGAAGAAGGAACAGTGTGGTGACAAGCGTGAAGCTGGGTCAATTTTGATTCAAAATCAGGGCAAAGGTTTGAGATGTGAGTATTCTGTTAAGGGCAAGCTTAGGTCCAGCCAGCCAGACCCCCCTCCTGCCAGGAGCAAGGAAGCAGGCTTTCCTGATGACGTCCTTGACAGCATGCACCTCCATTTCCCGATTTCCCAGCTAACTAGGTTAGGAACGCCAGGCAGCCACAAGGAGCTCTCTGGAGCCATTAGAATCCAAGACGAGGATGGAGGAAAGTGAGGAGAATAACCAGCCTCGCTCTCTGGGGCCTGGGGTCTCCTTCAGACACCCAGAGATGTCCTAGAGCAATGGGCTTTGGAAGCTGGGGTTCTAAGAGGAGTCAGGAGAGACAGGAGGCTGTGATTCCATGAGCACATCTGGAAAGCTGTGGTGTTTTACACACACCAGGAAACCAGCTAACCGATAGCTGTGTTTGGGCCATACAACTAGAACATTAGGACTCAAAGAAACCATAGAAGTCAAGCAGCCTCCTGTGACATGCTATGTTAAAAGAAGCCACAAAGGCTAATGCAATTTCCCCCAGCATCATGAGGAAAGAAATCAGTGCCACAACTACGGCTTAATTTCAAAGCAATGTTCCATACTTAGAAGACCAAACTGGTTAATGTTAACATCAAGCCATGAATGCTTCTGCTCGGGTGACAATTAGCTATGTCATTCCCTCTCTTAGATGCATAGGAAGTTCTATCTACTTGCTTCAAATTCACCCCTTTGACAGTTTCATATTTCTGCCTGGAAGTTTTGTTTACCTTCACTAACCAGACTCACTCAGGTATGTTATCTTGGGGACATCGCTGCAATTTTTCTCCTTCCTGTTGTATTTTCTTGTTTTTGATATTTTAGGGCATGCTACCTGTCAACCCCACACTCTAGTTTATTTACTTTTGTCTTTGCTTTTTGGTGGTTTGTGCCAATCACATTTATAAAATTATATTCTGAATGCTATAAACAGAGGATATAGGCTTAGTCTAGGCTGAATCTTCCATTGATTGTTCATCAAAATGTTGACACCCTTTCCCTGTGCTCATTAGAATAGACGGTTTGTTTGGGAAAAGTTCACACAACTGTAGGGAGCCTTGGTGATTGCCAAAAATAGAAGACTCACAGAGGCTCCAGATGGTCTAAGAAATTCTGAACGCCTTGATTTCTTCAGCACAGCCTACCACACGTCAAAGAAGCTCTGCCCCTACCACCTCACCTTCCCCTGTCCCTACTTTCCGGTCTCAGAAAGGCTTAAATCAGCTGTTAAACCAGCTACTCCTACTGCTCTGTCCTTTCACCCTTGACACCCCACCCATGATGTCACCCCTGACGTAGTGAGTGTTTGGCAGAGAGGCCCCTCCAGTGTCTTCCCGGACTCCATGCCTCCCACTCCTTGCCCCTTTCTGATAGGACTTAATTCCATCCAGGGCAGATAACCAGGGCAGCCTCCTCCCGCAGGGCCCGTCTGGCCACCCCACACATGGAGGAAGTCTTTGTCCACGTTTCTGCCCAGAGGCAGGCTGGTTGCAGCTGGTCAAAGAAGAAAACAGTTTGAAGAATTAACTACTAAACAGATAGCTACTGAGGATTAGGAAGGACCTCTCAGGCTGTGCAGTCAAGCCTCTGGTCTCAAGAGAGACCACATCTCCCTCCTCAACCTAGCGAGGTCTGGTGTCTGAGCACACCGCACCCACGTGAGCCCACTACCTTCCCAAAGCCCCATCCTTGGATGGTTCTAAATACTGGTGAGTTCACCTTTATTTTGGACAGGGCTCCATCTGCATTTAGACATCACCACCCTAGATCGATTTATTGTCTGAGATCCCACAGAAAAGTGAGATCCCTCTCCCAAGATCCCTTCAATGATTTAACATGGATGCCCTTGGACTCCAAGTCTTCAGTTCCTCAGGCTGGAAGTGTTTCATTCCTCCAGCTGGCCCTGTGAGTCACAGTTCCTAGTCCCCTACCATCCTGGATGCTCACTTCTGAGCATACTTCTTGTCCTCCCTGCCATTTAGAGGGTAAGATCCAGGCTTGAGAACCACAATCCAACACCACTCTGTCACCTCCTTTATTCTAGTCACTATATAACATCCGCTCTGGAACCCTCCAAGCTTTTCCCTGTCCATAGGTTATTTTGTACAATATCTATATATCTGTATCTATATCTATGTATTTGCCATCACATCGCATCACTGGTTCACAGCGAACTTACAGGCAATGAAATCCTCATGTCCTTTCTGTATGTGCCGCGGACAGGCCTTCATCTTTTACTTGAACACCTTGCCTCATCTTTCTTGCTCTGCTAGTAAATTAGCAGCTGCCCATGGACTACAAAAGGCTTCATTAGTAGATTTCCACTCCCTCTTCTTAAAGTACAGTTTTCACGTCTCCTTCATACTCCTCGCAGAACAAACCCTAGCTCTGAACTGGCCTGAGTGGTGCTGGAGTCTCACTTGCAATTCTCTGAGAGGTAAGGGGGAGGGCAATGCTCTGAGGTAGGGGGCGGGGGGGAGGAGCAGATCCCCTGCCAGGGTAGCTGCCTGGGGAGTGGAAGGAGTCCTCTCCAGCTCCTGGATTCGAATATCTCCTTCACAGTAAAGGCAGGCAGCGATCCAGAGGACAGGTAAGAGATACCCTCCAACCCCATACTGTTCAACCTCATAGTGGTAGAAGAATATCCATCCCTGCCTGCCTCACAGGTTTGCATGAGACTTATAATCAATTGATTAATCATGTACTATTGACCCACGACCAGGAGCTCAACACAGAGTCAGACCCTGAACCAGTTACAGAAGAAGTACTAGGCCTGGTCTGGGCCCTGCAAGAGCCCTACTTGGGGGGCTTGACACCAGAAACAGCAGGAGAAAGAGATAATATAGGGAATTATCAGGAGCCAAGTTGTGAGAAGTGGATGCTCAGTGCTGTAGGAATTAGTTCATCAGATTTTGTGGAAGGGCTGGGACTCAAACAGTGGGTCCTCATGGTGGGTGGGTTATGATATGAGCACTGGAGAACTGGGGGGAGATCCTACAGGAACAGGGAAACAGGACATGTATGAGCAGTTTGAAACACTGAAAGAGCTATGTAGTAAGCACAAAGTATTATTAAATGTCATGTAGGAACAGGGTTATTCTTGCCCAGATCTGGGTCTCTGACAGCTACCCCAGTATTCATGAGTCTGAATCCATCTTCCGTCTTTGCTCACCTGTGGTTTCTGGTTCTAATGCTTCAATCCTGGTCTGTTCCTCCTAAAACTTGGAGAGGGCAAGTTTCAGGAGACCAAGTTCTTCAGGACATTTGCCTGTAGGGCTGGGTGGTCTCAGGGGCTGGGGATGGAAGCAGGAATGTCTCCCTGTGGGCTTGTCAAAAAAGTAGTTTCACCTGGTCCCAAACTTATAAACAGTGAAAGCATCCCTTCAAGGCCAGAGGGCTGCTGTGGAGAAAAGACCCTTGCAGGTGGAATGTGGGGGTGGGACAGAGCCTGGCAGGGGCTATGGGAGGCAGGAGAAAGAGAATTGTGGGCAAAGAGGACCCATAGATGTAGAGGGGAGGGAATAAGAGAGAGAAAAGTAAAGTCAGAGGAAAGAAAGGTCCAGCAGGGGGAGGAAAGGGGAGACGTGTCCAGCGCAGCAGCTACCTTAATCTCTTTAAATTTTTCCTCATTGATTAGGGATTTGCAGCAAAATCCCTCACTATGGGAAGACATTTGCTTTATGGGCTCTGCTGTCAGATGGAGGGAGGCCTCTCTCTGGGTGGGGCTGGCCATGCAGTGGGAAGCAGGGTGAAGAGAAGGTCTTGGAATCCTTCTCTTGTCTCCAGGCCTGACCCAAGTCCCCTTTGTCAGTGAAGACTTCCTGATGTCCCCGAAATAAAATATTCCTCCAATGCCCCGCCCCCCCACTCACTGCTCTGAGCACCTCTTTCATTACCTGTTACACCAAAATTTGGTTGCTTAAAACAGGTACTACTTTATTATTTCTCACGAGTGCCGTGGTCAGGAATTCAGACAGGGATGGCAGGAATGGCTCATCTCTGTCCCATGTGATGTCAGCTGGGGCTGGAAGCCCGAGGTGCTTCTTCACCCGCATGCCTGGTGCCTCTAGGAGGATGGCCTCACCAGGTCACATGTGGGAACTGCCATCCCTATGGCTGGCTGCTTGCCTGCTCCCCTCCATGAAGCCTGGTGGCGGCTAGCAGGAATATGCAGGGAGTACGAGTTGGAGGAATGACCATGTGGCTAAAGAATGGAAGGAAAAAACCCTGACTGTTTTGAGGTGCCACCCAAATCCAGGGGCTCTTTGTGAAGATGTCCACGCACACCCTGACTCAGAGATGTCCCAGCCATGAAGGGAAATGGCTCAGTGTCTTGTGGACAAGCTGCGGGCTGAGTGACATCGATGCATTCCTGAGAGCACACCCCTCACATCCAGGTTCTACACCATCTGGAGCCTCCTTCCCTTTCCCCACCACTGGTGCTGTTTCTTCTGAAAGCTTCCAGAGTCAGCCAAGGAGGGAGTGCCCTCCTTCAACCTCTGGGAGCTCACTGCGGGCTCGACACCCCACTGCTTGCCCTTCCCTCCCGTAACCTCACAGGAGCCCCAAGAACTCATGGTGCTGTGTTCTCTGGGTTCTTTCTCACCCTCTTCCAATTCCCTTCCCAATGTCTGTGAAAATACGGAGCATTGTTGAGATTCCCATAAACACTGAATGAACAGACACCTGTCCTGTGTGGAAGGTGCATGCCTTTTGAAGGCCTTCATAACCATCTTCACTTGACCCTCCTCAACACAAGTCTGGGAGGTCTACAAGCATTGCACCAACAGAGACTGAGGAGCACAGAAAGGGGAAAGTACTTGCTCAATGTCACATGACCGGCCCATGACCTTCAGGGGATCAATCCCTGGTAGAATTCTCTCTCGGCTGGTTGGTGGGGGAGGGGGGGTGCCGTTCCCACAGGGCTCAGGGCGATCGAAGTCCCCGGGGACTGCCCCTGGAGCTGTGCATGGGTTCTGCTGGAGGAACCGATTACACATGTCGTGAGTGATTTGTTGTGCTGCCTCACACAGGTGCTTCCACACCTTTAAAAACCTTTAAAGATGTGGAAACCAAGTCCAGAGAGGAGACAAGGCTGGTTCACAGCCACTCAGGTAGTTAGAATTGGTGTCAGGAGAAGCCAGGTCTCCTGCACACACTCTGCATGCAGGTCAGGACTCACCAATTTTCTAGCATCCTCTTTCAGTAGGAAGGGACCCCAGGTCCCCCTCCAATATTAAATTCAGAAAAACTCGGTGAAAGAAAAATTAAGAGTTTTAATGAAGGGGAAAAAAGCTACCAAAAGATTCTATGTATAAGTCCAGCTTATTTTTTTCTAGCCAAACCCCCATTGGCCACCTCCTTGAGTTATTACCCAGTGGTCTGAACCTCTGCATTGTGGCATCTGGGTCTTTCTGATAAACAGAATCCCTTCCCCACAAGCATGTCCATTCCATGATAGCTCAGCTCCTTCGGCCCTCACGTGACTACCATGAGAGAGGCAGGGTAAGGACCACTGCCACGTGATGGACAGGGAGATGGAAGAAGTAGGGCTTGACATTCAGAAGCCTCCTGATCTCAACTGGCTTTCTTGGAGGGCTCAGCCTGGGGATGGGGAGGTAGGTGTTGGTGAGTCAAACATGAACGAATGGGAATGCAGTGGGGCCTGTGGGGCAGTCTGCCTGGGCACCTGAGTGCCTCGCCTGGAAGAGGGTCTCATCCTGGTTTCCCTCTCCTCACTGGCACACAGGGTCTCCAAAGCATTTTTCCCTGGTGGATTCACTCATCCTTGGTCTTACCTACCATTCACAGTGAGTTGGGGAGGACCTGTTGCAGTAGGGTTCTGACCCACTCTTCTGTCCCTGGCTCCTAACTCCTTCCATCCATCTGGATGAGCCACAGCCCCGGGCTTCATAGGGAAGCCACATTCCTTGGCCAGTCTGGCTCCCCCAATATGAGTGGTTGACCTCAGATTCTAACCAGCTCTGCCCAGCTGAGGCCGGACCCAGGGGATTGGTCTTCTGACAGGCTGGGACTTCTGGGCCAGTACTTGGCATCTTTGAAAGTGGAATGGGAGGAGGGCAGAGGCAGAGATGGCTTCTACCCCCTTACCCTTTTCTCCTCCTCTCCCAGCATGCAAGCAGGTTGAGAATCCCTCACGGAACCTTGCCAGCTTCCTCTGGTCGAGCTCAGCTCAGGCGTGCCTGGAAAAACTTCCTGAAACCATCAGCGCAGATCTTGTGTATGGTCAGTGTGTTAGACCCGCTGGGTTTCTTCCCTCTCTCTCCCTCCAGTCTGGGCTGTTTCCTGAAATGGTCTCCGATGATTGGCAGGAGAGTGAAGGAGAAATTCTGTCTACTCACATCAATTTTGGAGAAAAGAGAGTTCCCCTATTCGTGAGCTTCTGCTTTCAAGGAATCAGTGGAAATGTGTTTAGTTCAGCCTGATCTAAGCAGGGTTTGAATGAAGTAAACCAGTGAAGGAGGAGGAAAAGGAAGGGCATTGGCTCCGAGAAAGTTCCAGGCACCGACAACCCTTGAGAAGGTCATGTTTTTTGGCAGAAGGTTCCACAAGTTGCTCAGCACTTCCCCACACGAACATCCTGCTCCCGGCCAGGTGTTGGCAGCACCTGATTTAGCAGGTGCACCACCGGTGGGGTGGACAGGGATGGGGCTCTACTTTGTCCTCAGCACAAGTTCCCTGGGCCTCCTGGCATTCCACACAGAGCACACAGAGCACACAGAACAGACTCACTGACCCCAGGGCTGGTTTCCCTACTGAGAACCTGAAATCCAAACCCTCTATCCCTCCCTGTACTCAGGGATGACGGAGGAGCAAAGGGCTTCTGGTGAACCTGCTTAACTGATCTGCACCCTCAGTTCTCCTCCGTTGTCAGGCAGAGGGAAGCAGCATTTCCCTGCTGCACTGTGCTGGCCCCGACCCCATGACGGCTGAGAAGCTGGGCCTGGAGGGGCAGAGGCAAGCTGTCGGGAGCTGGGTCCCTCCACCTGAGGGGCTCTTGACCTGACTGTTTGGGGGGCAAGAGTGTAGCAGCCTTGGCTCCAAACCTAGAGGTGCAGGGGCATCGGATGAGAGCCAGAGCCCAAAAGCTGGCACCTCTAAGCCCCGGGGGCTTGGGGCCCAGTCTTTGAGTGTCAGTAATCCGCATGATGCTGGGGCACCTGAGCGGAGGCTGTTGCTTACTGTAGCTTTTGCTTCCCTCCAACCCCTCATTAACTTGGGATCTTAGTAAAGACCTCAGAATGTCCATCTGGGAAAGAACGTTCCAGCCCTTTGCTTCTGAGAACAAGCCACCCCTAAAAGACAGTCTCTTCTCCCCTAATCACCCCATCCCTTCCACCTGCATCCTCTCTTCTTCCTTCCCTGCACCTCCTTACCTTCTGCATCCTCCTCTTTCCCTCCTTCCTCACATGTTCTGTCTCTCTGTCTCATCTCGCACTCAGCGAGCACAGCTGCCTACAAAAAACATACAACAAACGAACAACCACACATATATTCTCACCTACAATCATATTAATATGTAGCCGCTTCACATCCTTTTACACACAACCACATGCTCGCACCATGCGCACACTTCAGGCTCACACAAATACAGCCACATACCCCCCCACCTGCAAACGCCTCCTGCTCATGGGGTCTTCGACTCCTTGCCTCTGCCAGCTCCAGCCAAAGGCTGACATGACCGACAGCTCTGCTCTGATAAGCTGGCATGGTACGGGGACGAGTCACACCTCCTCCAGTGATACTGCCACCCCCAGGCTGGGCTAATTGGGACAGGAAGGAGGGCAGGCAGTGGAGTGAGTCAGCTCAGAGCCCATTCAGGTATACGCCTGAGCAGAGCCCCTCAGTGAATACAGGGTCCCAACCAGTGGCTCTGATTTCAGGACTTAACTCTAACCTGGAGCTGGACTCTCAGGTGGCTGAGTTAATGGAGCTAGGAGATTTTTCTAGGCCCAAGCTCCAGCCAGCAGAAGCTGAAAAATATTCTTATCTGACAGCTGATGGCCACCATTAGCTGGCAGAGGGTCTCCTGCCTGTCTCACCATGCAGGCGAGGTCATCGCTGGTCTGTGTGGTTCGTCAGGGTTGGTGTAGGGCTGGCATAAGGCTTGGCAAGCTGCCGGAGGCCTGGGACAAATTAGAAAAAGATACACACACACACACACACACACACACACAGCCTAACCCTCTTCCTCCTTCCCCCTACAAGGACAGATTTCTAAAAACACGCCCTGTCTGGGCAGGTAGACCGATGGCTCAATGCTTTAGGGTGATTCTCTCTCTTTCCCTTGGAGGTCACCATCCTGCACAGGATGCATGGCTTAGTGAACAGAGCACTGGCTGGATTCCAGCACCCTTGATCCTTGGGGCTTGAACAAAAATTGCAACCCCCCCACAGCAGCCCTGGGCAGGCACCCCATACCATTTCCCCAGCCAGCTCTAATGAACTTCCTCATGGTGCTTTTTAATGACAGCTCAGAGCCAAAGGTTGACAAATGTCTCCTAGCCCTCCCTGTTCCTTTGCCCTCATTGGCGAGGGCACTGGTGAGGTGGAATGCCTGAGCTGCCCCACTCGGCGAATGACTGGAGCAGTTCACTCATGTAAGGTGGCTCTTTGCTAACAGTGGTGAGAGAAGCAGCAACAATACTCATGACAACAGTTAAATTGCAAATAGTTCTTCACAGTTTCCAAAGCACGTGTGCACGCACGTCCCATCCTCCTTGAGAGGAAGTGTGATAATGAGGATTTCCTCTACTCATCGGCTCATTCTATTTTGAGGGCAGCCCAACGTGGAGGCGAGAGAAAGGAGTTAAGAATTAGGCCGATCTGAATTTGAATCCCAGCTCTTGTCTATTATTGTCCTGGCAACAGTTTTATAGCCTCTCTGAGCCTCAGTTTATTTGCAAAATGGGATAATATACCTGCCCTAGAGGCTTTTTGGGAAAATTAAAGGAAATATGTATTTTTTTGTCCTGGGGTTGGACATAGGGTGAGTTAATAAAAATTATGGAGCCCAAATAAGGAATTAATTTTCTGAAAGGAGCAGAGATATAATAGGGCAGGTCTAGAAGATAGAGCATTGTACTTCTGACCTACCTCATTTGTGGGGCACAGGTTGCCTATCAGGTACTATGCCATGCATGGACTGAGCAGTAGGCAAGCCACCACCCTGTGCCGCAGGGTCTTATAACTGACAATCCCAGTGCACCATAACCCCAAGTCAGTCGTCAGCATCAACACAGAGGCAGAAGGAGAGATCATATCCACTCAGTGGAAGAAGAATTAGTCTATTGGAAATGGTGGAAGAGATTTATTGAGATCAATCTTAAAAGGGTCGACAGATGGAGGCAAGAACTTTGACAGAGGCACTCAATGTGGAGGAGGGAAATAGTCCACTTTTTCAAAAACCTTGTGATACATAGAGGGTGACATGGTCCTCACTGCTGTGATTGGAAACCTGTGGTCCCCATAAAGAAACTGGATAGGAGAGAGCACAGTGACCCCTCAAGTCAGCATCAGAGCACAGCATTCTGATCTGGTTTATGTAGGACACTTCTCTCCAAGATAGAGTAGGGTTCACCTTTTTCTGCATTCATGCATTCTTTATATTATCCGTGGCAAATCCACTCTGAGAGGCTTTCCAAACAGCTAGGACTTTCTGTAGCTAAAATCAACATCTTGCTCTTGAAAAGTCTCATTTTAAAACATCTCTTATATGTACACACCAAAGGGGAGTTGGGGGCCTCAGGGCCATGAAAGGCAATAAGCAAGGAGGATTTGGGGAATTCACAAAAATGCTCTAAAATAGTTAGGGGAGGAGCAAAAAGAATATCTAGGTGTGTTGGGGCACCAAACCATTGTGCCTTAAGATAAGACTCAAGTCTCTTGAGGTGGCCAACAGTCATAACCCTCAAGTGGGTTCCCATGCTAGAGAAAAGAGAAAAATACTCTCTTGTAGAGAAAAATATTCTCAAGGACTCTAATGTCAAATAACTTTTATTATAATGGTGCTTAAATTTAAACTTATGTTAACATAAAACTAAGTATACATTCTCAACACTTGGAAATCTTACATTAATTATAAAATTAAAATAAATTTATAAATTAAATTAAAACATTTAAAAACTCACCTTCAAATGAATCACATCAATTTCATATGATTTGCTCTTGTTTTGCTCAGAACAAATGTCTGCTTACAAAGTGAATACCAAGTATTACTTGGTTACCGAGTAACACTGCCGATCCTTTTGACTTTAAGATACCCGTATGCATTATAAAATAACCCAGTGTTTGCACCGCTTGTTTTTTTTCTCCTGTAAACCCAAGATACAAAAAGCTGAATTAATTACATTATTGAAATCATGGCAAACTATCATAATTTGTCAGGATGAGGCCCCTTTCTTGTATTGCTCCATTTTATTCTTCTCTTTCATTCCTCTGCTTCCCCGGGCCCCTCCCATCCCTATAAGCCCCCACTTGAGTGTGTGTGGTATGTGTCCTTGGACATCTGTTTTTTTGTTTATAAAATGTATAGTATTGTTTTGTGGTTTGGTTTTAATTTATGTAAATGATGTTGAGCAATATACTTCATCCTGTTTCTGACCTTTTTCATTTGTTGCCATGTTTTTATGAATGACTCACGTTGCTGAGCGAATTTCTGAATATTGCGTCTAACTGCATAGCGTCACGCGCTGTACGTTGATTGGCTGCATTTTCATCGGCTACTTAGACTGAGCACACCTAGATTGCCTCCCTTTTCCAGCTGCCACAAATAAAGCTGCACAAATCTCCTCATCTATTTGTGTCAAAGTTTCTCTGGAGCGTGTCTTTGGGCATGGGACTGCTGGTTATAAAATACCCGTGCATAGATAACTTTAATAAGATTGTTCTCCAGAGTCGCTGTACTCCAACAAGACTATGCTGGTTTCCTCTTCTCACTCTCTCACCAAGCCTTGATAGTGTCTGGCTTTAACATGTTTGCCACTTGGATAGGTGTAACATATTACACATTGTTTTTTTGTTTTAAGATTTTATTTATTTATTTGAGAGAGAGAGGAGAGAGGGAGCAGGGAGCCCGAGGGGCTCAATCCCAGGGCTCCGGGATCACCACCTGAGCTGAAGGCAGAAGCTTAACCGACTGAGCCACCCAGGCGTTCCTATACATTGTTTTAATTGGCATTTTTTCCAATGAACAAATGAGTTGACCATCTCTTCAAATATTTGTTAGCCAGTTTGCTTTTCTCTGCTATGAATTTTCTTTCTTTTTTTTTTTTTTAAAGATTTTATTTATTTATTTGAGAGAGAATGAGAAAGAGAGCACATGAGAGGGGGGAGGGTCTGAGGGAGAAGCAGACTCCCTGCTGAGCAGGGAGCCCCATGCGGAACTCGATCCCGGGACTCCAGGATCATGACCTGAGCCGAAGGCAGTCGCTTAACCAACTGAGCCACCCAGGCGCCCTCTGCTATGAAGTTTCTACCCATAACTTTTGCCCACTTTTCTATTAGGTTTCCTTTCTTGTTGATTTATAGGATCCTTTTATATCATAGATACCAATTTCTTACTGTTTTTTTAATACGCTGAGATATCACCTCCAAGTTTATGACCTATCTATTAACTTTGTGAATTTTGTCTATGTGGTCACCATTGAATAGAAATCTTTCATTTTGTGGTATTTAAAGCTATTAATTTTTTACTTCGTTGCTTGTGCTTTTTAAATCTTATTTTTTAAAAAATATGTGTTACCAACTCAAAGTGGCAATTATATTCTCATGTTTTTTAATCTATTAGCTTAAAGGTATGAGGTTTGCTCTGGATTTTTAGAATATCGCCTTTATCAGGTTAAGAAAGTTCTATTCTTAGTTTTTGAAAGTTATTTCTAGATAGGTTTGTACTTCATTAAACACCTTTTCTGAATATAGTAAAATAATAATATAATCTCTATGTGAATATAGTGTTAGAATAAATTTCGGATGTTAAACTACCCTTTCTTTCCTGGCATTAATCTTTCTTGACTGTAATCTTTTAATTGTTTCAATTCAGTATTGTTTCAGTGAGTTAATATTTTATCTAGAATTTTTGTTTCCATGCGTAGAAGTGAAATGATCCTGTGATTTTTGTTATTGCCTTATCTTTATCCAGTTCTAGGCTTATGGTAATCGTAGCCTCATGAAATGAGTTACGCATTTTTCTTTTTATATTTTCTGGAACAACTTATATGAGGTAAAGTTTATCTGTTGCTTGAATACTTACCAGAACGTAACTGTATAAATGACCAGGCCTAAGATTCTTTGGAAAGAGTTCTTTAATTACCTTTTCAATACCTGTTATAAATACTAGATTTTATATATTTTAAAGTTTATCCATTTTGTATGTTTTTTTAATTTTATTAAAACATAGTCCTAATATTATTATATTATTTTTAAAAAATCTCCAATGTGCCTGAATTTCCCTCCTTCACATCATTCATTCATGCATTCATTCATTCAGCTTAGGGCAAAAAGCCTCTATGTTCCTCTCTGGGTTTGATCCTCCAGCTTTGCCACCCATTTCTTCCTTCAGCCCAAGGTAACCCTCCCCCTCAGAGAACATGCTGAGCCCTCTGCCTGAGCAAGGCTCTGTTCCAACAGCTCTTGCTTCCAAGAGCCTAGCCCCAGTCCTTGTGAATGTAGTGCTGGAAGAGGAGTTAGTAAAGGGGGAAGAGGGTTAGTAATGAGATGAGGGAGGGGTTAGCAATGAGATGAGGGAGGGGTTAGTAATAAGATGGGGAGGGCAGCAATGAGGTGGGGAGGGTTAGTAATGAGATGGGGGAAGACAGCTATGAGGTGGAGGAGGGTTAGTAATAAGGTGCGGAGGTAGTTGCTGTGTTGTCCCCACTGTTAGTTTCTTATTAGCCTCTGTCCATTAATCCAGCCCAACTTGTTGCCAAGGTTATTGTAAACAATAATACAAACACAGACCCTGCAGTCCCATCAAAGTACTCCCTTATGAGGGGACCAACCCAATAATCCAGATTTTATGATTTTCTCAATTAGCATGTGTTAAGATTATAAAAAATTCATGTTAAAAATAAATAGAGCAAAGCATATAAGCAAGCAGAAATCCTTCAAAACAGTGCTTCTCAAGCTGAGATCAACAGAACCCTAGGGACTTTTAAAATTTTGTGCTTTCATTTTGATATCAATCTTTATTTTTTTCTTTTTCTTTGTAGTTGAAGTCTAGTTGACACACAATGTTATATCAGTTTCAGGTGTACAACATGGTGATTTGACAACTCTATATGTCATGCTGTGCTCCCCGCAAGTGTGGCTACCATCTGTCACCATGCAATGCTATTACAGTACCACTGACTATATTTCTCATTCTGATACCAATCTTTAAGAAGTAGTTAATAGAAACATTATCTGGATTAAGCTGACCTGCAGGCAGAGGGAAAGCATGAGAAAGAGCTTCTGGGGTAGAAGGAACAGCAAGGAAAAAACCTGGAGACGAAGAGGTGATGGGCGCACTCAAGGGAAAGCCGGAGGGAAGGGAGTGCACAGGGGGGCAGGGGGGCCTGACCAGGGGGAGCCTGGGTTTGTCCTGGGATGACCAGGAACCATGGGAGGGCGTCCGGCAGGGAGGAACATGGCCCAAGCATGCTTTACCACCCCTCGGTGATGGGACGAGATGTTGGTCATGGGGTAAGAGTAGCCGCCACTGCACTGCCACAGGCAGATGAGGAGGAGAAAGGTGACAAGGTGTCAAGCAGAGCTGACAAGGATGGCCACGCATGGGACTTGCACTGGGAGTGAAGGAAAGGGAGAAATCGAGGATGAACCTGAGGTTTTTGGCAGAGTGACTGGGTAGATGATGACGTGTCTACTGAGATGGGAGAACCAAGGGTGGCACAGGTTCCACAGGTGGGCAGAGGAGCTCAGAGGATGGTGGCTTTAAGGAAGGGAAGGATTGTTTTGCTGTGGACCAAGACTGACTTCACTGGCACCACAAGGAGAAGGGCCACTGGGCAGGGAGAGTTGAACAGGCAAGTGGGAGAAGGAGCAGCTGATGGGTGATGGGGAGACAGGACTGAGGAGTAAGCCATCAAAGACAGGAGCACTCCCATGCAGATATGTTTGTGTGGCTTGAACAGTGGTTTGGAAAATGGAATTTTGGAGAAATTTTGGATGGAGAAAGAAATGGGGACAATTTGCAATGGTGAGAACTGAAATTGGGCCATCTCTGTCTTCTTAGGATGCCAAGCCATCTGCTGCCATGTGATGGTGGAGTGAGGGGCTGGTGTGTGGGTGAGAGAGTCCCTTTGGGTTGTGGGAAACTGACTGAGTGACCCGAGACTGTGTTCCTATGACTGACTTACATCCTGCCTCACTGGTATCACTTCTTGCCCAGCAAAGCAGCTAATTTCTTTAACAAGAGGAGCCCTAAATTCATTAAACATCTATTGAGGGCTTATTATAGACAAAAACTCTGAAAGTGGGAAGGTACAAACGTAGCTAAGTCACTGTTCCAGGTCTCAGGGAACTCACCATCCAGTTACAGACAGTGAGAGTAAAACCAGGCAGAGCAAAATAAGTGCAAGGAAGGAATTACAAGCAACAGCTAGCAGGAGGGAAAGTTAAATATAATTCCAGTGGGCGGAGAGCACCAGGGATCAGAGATGGACTCATGGAGAAGAGAACTTGCTGGGATTTTGGCTAAAGGTGGAGGGGAAGGGCATTCTGAAAGGGGGAACCAGGTGAGCAGAAGCTGACTACTCACGCCATCTGCACTGCACACAGTTGGGGAGGGGGTCTGCCAGGGACAGAAGCGGAAAAGATTGGAAAACCAGGGGTTCTGCCTTGGAAAAGGTCCAGCTTATTGGCATAGAAGAAAAGGACTGATGTGACTGGTACTTTCTCTTGGGGGCTACCCCAGGGCTCCTCATTCCTGATCTACACACTTGGGATCACAGAGCTTCCAGGTAAGGAAGGTCTCCCTGCCAAGAACCCCTGAGCATCGGAGGACTCCTGTCTGCCTAGGACCTGAGGCTTTCCAAAGCATGGTCAGGACTGCTTTAGGACCATTTTCTTTATTGTTACCATTGTAATTGGCACTTCATACATTGTCTGTTATCTCCTTCTGGTGTTTAGTAACTTGGAAATGTTCTGCCTGTGATTTTTTTTTTCATCTAGGCAAAACCATTTACTCCAACATGTCCCTCTTCCTTTACTTTGCTTCTTTCTCCTAAAAGAGCTCTAGACCATGAACTTTTTTTTAACACAAAATAGTGACGAGCATATTTTCGAATATTATAACAAAGAAAGGCATTATGTGACTGAAAGAAAGGCTCTTACAGAATTAGATAAAAACCTACATTCCTAAATTTTAAATCTGTCTCTCTCCCAGGAAAATACACTTGAGCGATTTTTTTATATGTACGGTGAACAATTCCACTTGTTCATAGGTTAGGAAGAGCTTTAAAGAAAACACAATGCTCCCTTTTTTGCATATGCCAAACATTTTCACCCAGGGCAAAATCAGTTGCTATTTTAAACAAATTGATTTTTCTGGAGGATGCTGTAAAAATATTATTGCAGGCAGAGCCAGCCTGGGGCAAAACAGTGTGAACTTAGCAAAGCTTATCTTTGGTGATTTCCTGACTCCTCTTCCCTGATCAGGGGCTGACCTCCACTGGTACCCATCCCATCCTGCCTGCTGAGGGCTTAGATCTTCAATGGGGAGAACAGGGAGTTGGGGAAGATGGGGTCACCTCTGGCTCAGACACTAACCAGATGTCCAACCTTGAGCAAATCCTTCCCCTCTTTGGGACATAAATTGAGGGTATTAAATCCTGAGGGATTAAAAACTCAAAAGGCCCCAGGAAAAATCAGGTCATATAAATGGGTGACACAGTCCTGGCAGCAGACAAGAGGGAGTGGTGGGGACTGGAACAAAGTGGGTAAAAACCTGCTATGACTATAGGGTGGAAACTATTTTGCTCCAGCTGATTGCTGCCATAGGTAGTGTGAGCCTGGTGTTGCCAGAACTTCCAATTTATTTTAAGAAAACTAAAAAATGTGAATTTTATGTGGAAATTCCATTTTCCAAACCACTGTTCAAGCCACACAAACATATCTGCAGGCTGAATTTGTCCTGCAAGATGGTCAGCTTGTGATCTCCTGGCCAGGTTATATCTATCTATATATCTGGTTCTATCAGTGTTTGGTCAAGGATTAAGATTCTACTGTCTCTCCCTTCTATCTCAATCACAACCTCTTAAACATGAGAAGCCCCAAAAGTAAGTCTCTCATGGTGGAGCTGGAGGCTTTATAATGAGTGCTTGTGCTTGGAAAAGTCACTTGCAACAAGAATTTTACCTGGCTCTGCACCTGTTCCCCTAGCACATTATGCTGTCTTGGCAGCTTGGTGCTCTGCCTACACATAACACCAGCACTATTTATGTGATTTCTTTCTCATTAAAAGTGACCCAGTCAGTGCCGTCAAACCCACATGCAAAGCCTGCCGTCTGTCTTGAGCAACATTTTGCCAAAATAACTACCTGAGTCAGATGGGAGCCTCTTTAGTGGCTGTGGGGTCTACAAAGAGACCTGAGTTATGAGGCAAGAGGGGGAAACTGTAGGCGAGTCTTAGATCGTGTAATTGTACTTGACGAGAATACCTTTATTTTACCTCGCTGCCCCCAACATGTTCACCATTTAATATACTACCAAAATTCACTTTCTTGCCTTGGCACCCAGGAATTAGGAAAAATTTGACCCCCTCCAAAGCCCTTCTTGTGGCCTCTAGTCCAGGCAAGAATAATGGTCAGGCTTCTTAACTTAGGTAACAAAATTATCAGCTTTGTCGTGTCTATCTGATATCTAAAGCATACGACTCTCTCTTCATTCAGCATTCTAGTATTTGCCAGTATTCGGCAGTAAAGCAACTGCTTTTTAGTTCTAGACAAAAGCTTAGTTGAAATAACTGATAAATTTTAAGTTAGACCAACGTATATGTCAATTATTTATTGCTTACTGTTTATTAAGTTCTCTCCCTAACTCTCGTTGGGTTGTTCAGAAAGCTATATTCCTGGACCACATTAACTTCATTCCCTGCAGAAATATCTTCACTGAGTCGTGTTGATTATCATGCCCATGACTTTTATGGAAGGCCATTTTAAGAATCAGCCAAATGAGGAACATTTCTACATTTTCTCTAAAAACTGTTGTGGAAGATATGTCTGTTATGTTGTTCAATGTTCCTGATACAATGATCCACATTATAAATTCCTCTTAGAATTTAGTACCAGGAAAATGTTTGCTTCTCTTGGCTCGAGAATATTTCCTCTTAAGTGATCACGAAGATTCTAGACCTCATAATGCTCCCTTTCCATTTTTGCCTTGGCTGCTGGCAGTCTTAAAAGCCCGCCTTTGTGCTGGTGGCAACAATCACGTGTTTCCAAATTGGGAGCACAATTATCTTTCTGTTTCATTTTCTTGGTGTTGACTTGTTTTTAATTGTTTTCTGCATATATGTGTTTTATTATATGTTGATTAAAATAAGTTTCAAAGTAAACAGTATATAAATTATACATAAATTTTATGCTTATTTACAAACACATGCCATTTTATTATTGTTTTCAAATTACTTCATTTATACCCCTTAACCTTCTCAGCTGGAATTGTAACTTTTAAAAAACCGTTCAATTGTACTTAACACAGAGCTTTACACCCATTTAGCACTCAGTAAATACTCGCTAATTTTTTTCACTTCACCATTGACTAATAGCTCATTCCTAAGACAATGAAAGAAGCAAAAGAATGTAAATCATATAAAGAATAGAAGTTTATTCATAAATATAAAGTGAGCGAACAGACAGGTTTCACATACTTTCTCCCTCCTCTGTAAATAAATAGGGCATCTGACACAGAAAGTAGAAGTGTAACTTACTCAGTGGTTCCTGGATTTCAGTAAAAAATCCTAATGTGCAAGGACACTTGAACACCAGAAAATGGCTTCTCCTTGTCTAAAGATTTCCTGTATTTAGCAAGCATGCATTGAGTATTTATCATGTGCCTGGCCCTATGACAGGTGAGGGAAGACAGAGATGATGGAGAGTAATCTAGTTTCAGGGGTTACATGGAAAAGCAGACAGATCTCAGGGCCAGGACATTGCCATTAGGGTCATCTTTCTGTTGGAACTGCCCAGCTTTGTGGAACAGGGTGAGGGGTGCAGAGGAATGGTAACAATGACCACTGGTCTACATAATATATATTCTCACACTGTCTGTCCTCCTTCTTCTTCCAGTTGTTGGACCAATAAGTCCACCACCACCATGTTCTTGACCCTCTGCCCACAGCCATGATCTGGTTGGACTGAAGTGTGATTTAGCTCACATCAGAATTAGAGAGTGCATACTTGATTGTATTTGAGGATTATGATGAGATGGCACCGATTGGGTCTGCAATAAACTGTGACCAAATACCTCAAAGCTAAATAATCTGTATCGTCAAGGGAGGAATGGCATGTTGTTGGGCAATGTGTCTATTTCTATTGCTGCACGTTTACATAAACTGTTTCCTGACCCTGTGGAGTAATGTGACTACTTTGTTGCTAACACATCCCCCAATTTGTGGTAACCATCTCTTATAACATGCATACTATTAATTCACTAGGCAATACATATTTCTGTACTTTGACTTTTTTAGTAATAACATTCTTGGGAAAATAGCAAATGATGGCCACAATTTATTTCAAAGGGTGTTTAGTAATTTAGCATGCATCTGTGCAATGTTACTTAATCCTGGGTGGTCTGTGTGCATAATTATGTTTTAATTTGCACATGATTGCTGACTCTCATATCATTTAAACAATCAGGATGCATCAAATGACTGGCTGTTGTCTTATAACATTTTGTTTTCCCCTTTGGAACTATTGGAAAGAGACCATCACATCCCACAACCATCTGCAATATTGCATGTGTATTGCTGAATATTGAATAGATATTATGAGTATTGAATTTGGCAGCACTTCTATGGCCATATTTGTATGTATTTTTCATTGTGTACTGAAAAGAAAATGAAAAGAAGGAGGGAAATGATTAAAAACTTCTCTGGGCTCTGCAGAACTGCTGTTGCATCTTACCATCCTTTTTTCGTTTTCCCCTCCTATAATAATAACAACAGTGTCTTACCTTTGCATCCTATACATATTTTAAAAACATTGTCCAATAAAATACAGTTGACCCTTGAACAACAAGGGTTTGAACTGTACAGGTCCACTTATACTTGGATTTTTTAAATAAATGATGTACAGTACTGTAAATGTATTTCTTCCTTATGATTTTCTTCATAACATTTTCCCCTCTACCTTACTTTATTATCATACAGTATATAATAGATATACCATACAAAATATGTGTTAATCAATCACTTATGTTATCAGTAAAGCTTCTCATCAAAGTAGGCTATTAGTAGGTAGGTTTTCAGGGAGTCAAAAGTTACACATGAATTTTCAGTTGCATGACGGATTGCCCCAACCCCTGTGCTGTTCAAGGGCCAACTGTACTGTGTTTAGTTTTTACACTGACTGTGAGATGGGTAGACAGGGCTTGTCAAACATCCTTTGTACATGTGAGAAAACTGAGGCACAGGGAGTTGGTGACCAATATTACTGTTACTCGGCAATAGACTGGGAGAGGCCATGAACTCCTGATACTTACTTCCAAACACTTCCCACTCATAACACTGCCTTCTAACTAGAGGCTGATGTACTGGAAGATAATTCCTACCACAACCTAGAGCATATCTCCAGGATGTTGATAGTAATTATAGAATTGGGGCATAGGGGTTACCATCTATCTAAAAAGTGGCCCATTTATAGGTGAAGGGTCAGAAATATGCATAGGCTTCTCTTCCAGGCTCCCCTTGATGCATCATCACCCTTTAGAAATAGGAGAAGTATCTTAGACTTTTATCCCTCACCCCTCACCCAATAGATTACAAAGTTCTGTTAATGTTTCCTTCAGGGATTCTCAAACCATCCCTTTCCCCTCTTTCCAACTGTTATTGCCCTATTTCAGGTCTCCATCCTTTCTCATAGCTCACCGCAACAACCTAGTGAGTCTCCAGGTCTTCACTCTCCCCCTACCCCACTGGCTGCCAACTCTAATCCTTCCTCCACAGCACTTCAAGGGTAATAGAGAATGCAAATATGGTCATGTCCACCTCAGCAACTCCTTGCTGCTTATAGAAAAAGTCTAAGCGTCTTTCATGATTTGGCCTCTGGGTGCTTCTCCAAATGAAGCTCCTGCATCTTCTTGTCTCTAACCATAGGTTTCAGCAATATACCAATTTTCTTGCAGTTTCATACTTGCTCGCTTTTGCATATGCTGTTCCCTAGGTTTACAGCATCATCTCCCTCTAGCATGTACTCCACAGACCCTTAAACGCCACTCATATGTACATGCTCATACACTTTTCTCATATTACCTCTTGTGGGTTGGGGGCAGCGATAATGGAAATATTCTCCAAGAGTCAGTTCATGGATTTCCTCCTCTGGGTTGTTCTTTCTGATCTCTCTAGGCTGGGTTAGAGACCCTTTCACTTTGCTGCCAAAGTATCCTTAAGAGTTGACTGGCCCTGGATAGTGAGTCTACCTCTCTGCCTGCTGATTATGGCCTATTTGATAGCAGGGACAAGGTTTTATTAATCTTCATGGCATTAGCTTAATAATTCCTAACACATATTAGGTTTTCAATAAATGTCTATTGAATTGAAGTGAAGAGAATGGGGCACGAAAATTCCATTTTTAGTGATAGACTCCAGCACCTTGGATAGCTCATTTCTTTACCCTGTGCTATGAGGTTTCCCTGGCCAATAATTCGCTAACACATCTTCCCCTCTGTTTAATACAAAAGATTCTTAGCACAATCCTGGAGCCTAGAGCAAAACTATTTGTAACCTAGCTTCATGAACAAAGGGCTACATTAGTAAAAAGCAGTTTTTTATTCCAGTGTCAGACATGGGGAAGATTTTTTTTTTTTTAAATCTTAGCTGGAAGACAAAAATAGGTAAGGAGGGTCACTGTACTGCTGAGCATCTTCCTTTTCCTACCCATGGGGTAAAAACTCCTTGCCCTGTGGGTCATTCCACCCCATTGTGCTCTTTCTACAGTGAGCAATGGAGGATGCTGTTGAGTATGTTAATCCTTATATTACTGTGTTCTACCTAAGAGGACACTTGGGAGAGTTTATTCAGTATTGTCACCTAAATACTTCTGGATAACTCATTTATTTTTACCTTATGGACAATGCAAAGCATAAAAATGATAGTGTGTCTATCTCAAACTGGCTATGGGAAGCTTGAAATCAAACTTGTGATTACCTTCTTGTTAGTATATAAGAGCTCAAAACATGAATTTTGTCTATGATCCTTACTTCTAGACACATCTTTTCCCTACTTTATTTTCCTTTGACCCATTTCCCCACATTTTATGTATTTTCTTTTGCTTTATGGTATGTCTCCTTATCAGCTATTTTGGATTCTTTTGTTATAAACTGTATCAATAAATAAAGGCATAAATAAACATCATTAATTAGAATGAGAAACATATAATTTAGAAAACAGCATAATGTGGAAGTTCTACATCAGACTAGGTTGTCTTTATTTTTTCAACTCTACCTGGGCCAGTTATATGATCTTATGCAAAGCACCTGTACTTGGTAGAGCAAGGGATCACATGTTTAATTCTGTGAAGGCTAGTTAGCTTATTTCTTGCTCCTGGTGCTTTATGGTAATTTCAACCCTTGTCAGTCCACTTACAAATACGTATATTCCATTGGTTACAACAGACTTTTGATAGGTGAAGTATGTGAACAATTAATATCCAGCTCTGGAACTTTAAGGTATGGCTGAGAGCATTATCTTGCAAAGGAGACAATTATGTATACAATTTGAGAGCCTCCCTCCCCATGCCCCTCCTGTGGACTCAAGGGCAATCAAAGGGGGATGTCAGAAACCTGATCATGTGCTCTGCCACATAGCAAAGAACCACTAAATATGGGTCCCTAATGAAGTCTTCTGAAGAATATAGGGCACAGTAAGCTTTAGGAATGAGGGTTCTCAATTAGATGAACAGCCAAACTTGAATCAAACACCTGTCAAAAATCTTGGTGGCATTGGTGCTAAGGGTAATGGTGCCAGCACCTGGCTTAACAACCAAGTCCCCCTAAATTCTCTCTCCCAGACGGCTGCCCAAGTACTTAAGGAGCTCATTGCCCTTATAGCCCACAGTGAGAATTCCAGAAGGGTATGCTCAGAGTTTGCCTGGAACACATAGACCATATCTAGGAAAGGGAAAAAGGAAGTTTAAGGACTGGGGAACTCTTCTTCAATGGCCCCAAACATTCACATGTATCTAAGCTCAGTAAAAGGCATACAGGAATGCTCTCCCTTTAAAGAAAATGTTTATCTCTGGAAGTTCGTAGTTACTCTTATCACCTTCCAAATATGCAAGAAGTTTTATTTCACTGATTTTATTCTTTCATTTAACATGTATTTATTGAGTATATACTACCTACCAGGCATTGTTCTAGCCACTAAAGATATAACGGTGAAGTAAACTGTAAAAATCCTTGCACTAATGAGGTTACATTCTTGTGGGGGTGTCAGCTTCTATGCAGAAAAGTCAGCAAGGTGAGGAGAATGGGGAGTCAAATTAAATAGTTATGGAAAGCTTCTCTGATAAAGGACACTTGAAAAGAGACCAAAATGAAGTGAGGAAGGGAACTGAGTGAATGGTAGGAGAAGAGCATTCCTGGCTGAAGGAACAGGTTAAATTTCCCAAGTTGGGAGTGAACCTGGAAGTCAGTGTGGCTGTTGTGGAATAAGCTAGGCATTCTGGGTGAGGTTGGAAAGTTAGCTCAGACGAGATCACAAAATGTCACAATGAGGTTCTTGCCTTTTACTTTGCATGTGCTGGAAAGCTAGTAGAGAGGTGATATGATTACATACAGAATAGATTATAATGAGGCAAGGATGGATCCAGGGACATTAGCTTCCCATGAGAGATACTTGCAGTTTAGGCCAGGGTTTGTGCAGTGGAGGTAAAGGTGTAATCAGATTCTGCATATATTTTGAAGGTAAAGCTGGTAGAATTTGCTGATGGATTAGATGAGGCATTGAGGGAAAGGGGGGGGGAGTCAAGAAGAACATATTTCATTTAATAAAACTGTTCTCATAGAAAGAGTAAGTTGAGGGCGCCTGGGTGGCTCAGTTGGTTAAGCGACTGCCTTCAGCTCAGGTCATGATCCTGGAGTCTCTGGATCGAGTCCCGCATCAGGCTCCCTGCTCGGCGGGGAGCCTGCTTCTGCCTCTGACCCTCCCCCCTCTCATGTGCTCTCTCTCTCTCATTCTCTCTGTCTCAAATAAATAAATAAAATCTTTAAAAAAAAAAAAGAAAGAAAGACTAAGTTGAGAGACAAAAATAAGGAAAAGTGATACTTTTGTTTGGAAAAACAATATTCTAGATGCAAACAAGTGGGAATTGTGGACTAATGTAGCCCTATGGGTGAGTGATTAGCTGAAAGATGGACTTGGCTTTCCAAACAATGTGGGGAAGAATCCTGCTAAAATGTGGAAGATGGTTTGGTGGCATTCTAATCTCAGCTTGAGGTCTTTAATACCGTAACTTTCCCTTCCCCCAACATTCCAATATACCAGCCTTTGTGACCTGCAACCATCTAGGTTCTGTACCAATCTTGCCTCTTTCCCTGGCCCTGGGGCTGAGGTCCAGGAGCAGCATTTTGCTAGATGGTCCTTTTTTGCTAAGACCTAGCTTGAGACCATATGCACAAGAGCCTAGTCACTATGAAGCCATCTGAAGAAGAGTTGGTCCAAGTGGGTTTTGGGGTCTTACTACAAGAATGAGAGAAAAAAAAGAATGAGAGACAGAGAGAGCCCATCATTTCCCCAGGAATGAGATTAGACATTCTCTGGAAGTCACTGAGGAATATCCCTGCCCAAGGATGTCACAACTGGCTATTAGTGACTGAGAGACCTCATGTAATTCATTCTCCTGTTCAGTTGAACAAGATTAGATTTCTGAGACATATTCTCCATCAGGACTTCCATAAAAAGAAGTTTGTTCTTGCTGTCTCAACCCCATCCAGAGATCTCAGCATCAGGGTCTTAGGGACATTCCTAGAAGGTCTGCCCTCCTTTCTCCACAAGAACCCTACTGACATTGACCCAGCTGCATGAGTTATACTTCCACAGAGAAGAGCAGTTAGATGTTTATATGCAGCCTGAAAAGTAATGGAAGAATGCTGGAAATCCAGGAGTCTCTCCTGAGCTTCACTGGAGATGGCAGTGGGGAGAAGGATCTTGTCACCTCTGTGGAGGATGCTCATTTCCCCCTCATTATATTCAGAATTTCCTTGTCTACAGAGCAGTGTCTGATGGTGATCATGAGGCCACATGTACAGGTAAGAAGCCTCAGCAAAGAGAGCTAATCCAAAGTCACAGCTGAGACAAGCTTTAGATGATGAAAAGTTGTCCAGACGACATTAGATTTGACATTTCCCCCTTAGTGGAAGATTTCTTCTTGGAGCCATACAGAAGTTCATCCAACACTTAATTATCCAGGCACTGATTAGCTGATACCTAGCTTATTCTGGTCCCTAAAGATGAACCTATCATGAAGATATAAATGTATTACCTCTCACTCATTGTCGCCCAGACATGATTAATCAGGCTGTGGATTACTGAGGGCTTCTCTATTTTTTTCTTTTGCTACTCTGTCTTTTGAGGATTCTATAAATTGGCCCTGTCTCCCTCCATCACAAGGTGAGTATGAGTAGAAGGAAGAGATGCAGTCTAAATATTTGTGAGTTAGGAGAAAAGATTTGGTGCAGGAGAGACTAAATGGCTTAAAAATGGTATCAGATTCTCTTTAAGTTTTAATTATCCATGTTATCTCTGCTTTCATTATTATGGATCCCTGAACGTCAGCAGTAATGGCTGCACAGTTGACAACTGCACCATGTAATAACTATGTTTGCTCTGTAATCATATTCCAGCATGCTATTTATCAGGGACCATTAGAACTCATGATGCTGGAGAGCAACAGAAATAAGCAGAAGACAAGTCCAGAGTGCTGTCTTGAACATCCCAGTCATCTTTCATTATCACTTACTTTCTTTTTTTTTTTTTTAGATTTTATTTATTTATTTGACAGAGAAAGACACAACAAGAGAGGGAACACAAGCAAGGGGAGTGGGAGAGAGCGAATCAGGATTCCCGCAGAGCAGGGACCCTGATGCGGGGCTCGATACCAGGACCCTGGGATCATGACCTGAGCGGAAGGCAGATGCTTAACGACTGAGCCACCCAGGCGCCCCTCACTTACTTTCTTAAACATCAGATTCATATGGACTAAGTCTGTTCTTTCTTATCAGTTTTCAGAATTGAGTCTGTAAGACCCATGATGGAACTGCACCATATAGCATTCTTTTCATTATTGGTATAAATTGGTTTAAAGTCATACCCAATGCATGTTAGTTATGGAGGCTCCAAAATGGACTCATTGTTGGACAGTCTTGCCATCTGGAATTATTTTCCCAGACTCTGACCTGAAGCCTCAGGCAAAGACTTGGCATGGACCTACCCCAACCAAGCATGGGTTTGTCAGGGCTGAAGTGGTTCAGTGTCCAAACAGAGAGGCCATCTTGGTGAGGAATCACACAGCTGAAGGCATCGCAGTTCCAAGGGCAGGGGGTGGGCCTCCAGCAAGGCCTCACAGAGGAGTTTTAGGAATCAGGCAGAAGAAAATACTGTCATTATCTGGGAATTCTGTGCCCGGGTGACTGGTCCTGGCCCTCAAATTAGGGTTCGAGGGCAAATCTCTAGTCCTAGAAGAGGTACTAGGAACAGCAAGAGAATTGGGTAGTCAGCAAAGAATCAGAGGGGCCTGGGAACGAGGGCAGGGGGCTCTCAGGGGTGGACCATGACTCATCTGTTAGTGCAAGAGCTTCAATGTGCTTATAAGTGTAGAGCGCTTAAAACACTGCCTAGAATATGTAAGTCATTTTTAAGTGTTAGCTATTATTATTATCATCAACACCATTATTATTTTCATATAACTATCCCAGGAATGCTATATCCTGATTCTGATAACAGAGGAGGCAGTGGTCAATGCTGAGCCCCTGGATCTCAGTTCAGCAAGGTGATGGACGCTAACCCCAACTGTTGTGGGTGAGGCTCTCTAGACGCCATCTTTCATGTCTTTAGATTGATCTGGGAATTGGAGCAAGAATGGTCCACCGGGTGGGGGAAACAGTAGGTGCAGTTGTGGGGATCTGGCACCCGTGGGGTGGCCTGACAGTAGCCTAAGTAGGTGACTCCCAGGCAGTAACATGTAATAAATAGCCCTCAAAAACTGAGCATGCCTGATATCTGTGTGGGGACACATAAATCTGCTTGGACTGAAATTGATTTTTTGTATTTCTAAAATAAACACTCAGGAATCCAAATGTGGATAATGCTAACTCTCTTCTCAGTAATCTATAGGCCTCTATGGACTATAATAGTCTAAGATGAATAAGCTCTATTATTTGATTGAGGGTCCTCTGCAGCTAACATCATACAGGAGGTGAACAATGGGATGATTGCTGAGGGCTCCTGTCATTAATTCAGCCTCTATAGAGTTAATTCAGTCTGAAGCACATACTACCAATTCCATCTGTATCAGTGCAACTGGATTTTGGGGAGTTTTTATTAAAAATTCTCAAATCAGTCCAATACAAGAGAATTACCTCCTTGCTACACCATATCTCCTGCCGAGTACTTGATAAAATGTGTTCTACAAACGTAGATATGGAGTCCTGATAAGAAAACTCACTCTGGCTGAATACTGGAATTATCGGGCCAACGTTGCAGGCAAACCTTAAAACCAGGACAAATCCCCACTGGAGAATTTCCAAACTGCTCGAGATCATCCATCGCCCTCAGCCAAAGTTTGAAGGGGCAAATAAGAGACTCTTCAGTTTACCCACATGTTGGTGAACATATTCAAGATGGAAATTTCCAGGCTGATCAAAGTCAAATAACTTCCAGATATGTCAGGTCTAATCAAGGCTTCTAAGTCAGAGCTGACCTCTGGGTTAGATCCATCATGTGCCAGGATCAGCTTCTTGCAGAAAAACTCTCTGACATACCTTTCACATCAGGGTGTGGGGGGGATGCAGCAGACCTCTTGCGTTCTGGGGATACATCTTGTTAACTGTCTAAGGAAGCAGACCTCCTGTCCTGGGTGCCCACAGCCAGCCTCACCAGCACCTCTAAAGGGCCAGAGGGTGTGCCGAGCAGGGAGCAGTGACAACAGGGTATGGCATGGGAACATGCCATTGAGAGAATGGGGACCACCTAGAATTGTCATGGCAACCTCTTTTTGTTTTGTTTGTTTACTTGGGGGGCAGGAGTTGGTAATAAGTAGTACTGTATAAAATTGTAATTTGCCATGAAAAAGCAGTGGTTTATCACAAAAAGAGCATCAGATGAGAATGGGAAACTTAAGATTGACTTCTGGTGCTGGATGAGCACAAGCAAGTCAATTCTATTTCTGTGCTTTGGTTTCAACACCTATACTTTAGGACGGTGGAGACAGGGAGCCCTGGGATGGGTTGGGACCTTTTCGACTATTTCAAGTCTGTGAGTCCTATTTCTTGCCTCAATATACTGTCTCAACCAGCACCCACATTTCCACTCCACCGGACACTTTGATTTCCTCTCTGATATATTCCACTCTTCACACACACTCGGGCTATTGAGATAAACCACCTCCCTGAGAAGGACAGACAGTCATTTAAGCCAAGAAAACAAAATGAGAAAGAAGATGAAGCCCCCATCAGCAGAACAGATGGCTCGGCCCCCACAGCAGCGCTGGGACTCACAGGTGAGACAGAGGGCAGGGCTGATGGAGACATCAGACAAGAGGGGTCAGGAGGTTGGGCGCAGGGGATGGAGGAAGGAGACACGGCTGTGACAAGTGGAGCATATCATCAGCACCGGCATCATCCCACAAAGAAAGCTGATCATTCAGGGGAATCTGAAATGTAGGGCATCCTGCTCTGCCCTCCTCTCCAACTTCCTCCCCGCCCCCCATTTAAAGAGCAAGTGGTTCCCAAAATCACAGAAGGGAATTGGCAATCGCTGACGGTACCGTGGGCCGTTCACTGTGTCAAGTGGTTTACATTTACTAGTTTATTTCATCCACACAGTGACACCAGGGATTGGCCTTATTTTTATTATGATTATTCCAATTCAGTGAATGAAAATAACCAAGTCAGGAAGGTCGCTCAGCTAGTAACTGCCGGTGCCGGGCTGAACTGGGTCTGGCTGACTCGTAAGCCCGCATCCTTTTCACTGTCCCCTGCTGCACTCAGAACCCATTCTGGCACATTTCCCTAATTACTGCCTCTTCTCCCCGCCCCCCATCCTGAGATACAGACCCCAGCAACCTGGAGCATCAGGAGGCCTTTTCTTCTTTTTCTTCTCTTCTCCCTTCCTCTAGTTTCTGGCCGAGAATTCCATTTATAACATGGAATGTACTAAAAGACCATCCATTTACTACTTTTCTCATTTTTATGGCATTTGTGATTAAATCAACTCTGAGGTTGTGGGAAGCTTTGGTAGTTAAATAATTTGGGTAACAGAATATTTAATTAATTGTAATTACACATGCCATCTTGAAAGCCATTTCTATTTTAATTTTAGCACAAGCTAGATTGTTCAAAACATGGTTTTTCTTTGCCACCAAAACCTTTTGTCTCTTTCTTTCCTCCTTTCCCACCATCCTGCTGGCCCTGGAATCTTTACTTCCTTCTTCTCTCGCATTTGGAGGCACAGGCAGACAAAGGGTGCCAGCCATACCTCGGGTCTGTGTGCTACAGGTAGGAGAAACAAAAAAGGAACATAAGGCAAAGTCTTGGCCTACAAGACACTGATGGTCTCATTGAGGAGACATTCCATAAACACATGAAAATATGAATAATACAAAGAACCCTACAGATGATAGTCCCCTGGCCAGCACGGAGGCGTGTTTGAACAGGCTTCGAGATATATGTAGCATCTGTATTGACAGAAACAGGAGCAAGTTCCTAGGAACCTAAAAAGGTGACCTGTATTTCTTTTCTTTTATCTTCTTCATTTACTCACGCATTCATTCACAAAGATTTTTGAGTACTTAGGGATGCCAGGCAGTGACCACTGAAATGTCTATTCTGGGCCCAAGGAAAGTCCCTCCCACACTCTGTGCCTCCCCATCTGAGCTTGGTGAGGACAGCAGAGCTATGCTCTGGCTTTCCAGGTATTCCGGGCTGGCCTAGCACCGCAGAGCCCATGTACGTATCATGGCGAGCTGAGTTTGTCTGCTGGCTGGGACAGTCCTGGTGTATCCTCACCTGACTGGGGCAGGACCCTGCTTAAAGGATTAGGGCTTAAATCACAACTGTATGGGAGACGCAGGAGGGGAAGCCCACTCAGTGGGTCCCCAAAACTTTTGCTCTCCCCCACCCCCCACTCAGTGTCCCTCTGGGGCTCTGATATTCCAGGACCCTGGGAAATACCTTTCCCTGGAATGCTAGGAACCTGACTTCACATCTTGGCTGGAATAAGATTCATTTCAAAACTGGACTCTTAATCTGCTCTGGCAACTCTGTATTTTCTGACTTCCACAGTATTGGGTCTCTTAAGTCCTCCAATCAGGAGGAATTCTGATTTAACTCTAATTGGGGACCTGAGAGCAGGGGCTTTTTGTTCATTTGTGGTACATATTCATTCATTTGTTCATAAAACATGCGTCAAACAGCTTCTATGTGTCATGCACTGTGCTAGGCTTTGTGGGACATAAATAAATACATAATTCTGTTCTCAAAACCCTTGTGGACAAAGGGAGTTTACCAGATGCAAAGAAATTACAATTAAGCTAAGTTCTCCAGCATAGGAAGATGGAAGACTTGTCTAACTCCATTTGGGAAGTTGAGCCAAGTCTTGAGATGAGGAATAAATTACTATAAAGCAGAGGAGAGGAGGTGGGCATAGAGAGAAGGGACAGCTTATGATTGGGAATGGTGTAAGTGTCTTCCCTATAAGGAGTTATAGGGCTGAGAACTATACCCACGACTATTTGTCCTTCTGAGGGGAAGGGTCATCATAACCTTGTACAGGAAGGCAGCCTGGTGCACTAGAATGTTCCAATTTAGTCTTAGAAGTTCTGGATTTGTGCCACAGACATCAGACGTTCTGGGTTTGAATTCTAGCTTCACCGCATACTGTCTGTATGGTCAAGGCGGGTCACAAATTTCCCATCTTGTTGCCATCTGCACAACAGACACAATAAGATCTTGCAGAGCTATTCTTGGGACTAAATGAGATAAGATACATAATACTAAATAGGCATGTAACAGAGGTTAAAATTTATATCCCTTTTATTTTTAATTCAAAAACTTTGATAAACTATTCGTTGTTTCACAAATATAAACTTATATTACCTCTGCAGGGTCCACAAAATGTCAGCCCTAAATTCATAGTTACCAGTGTTTGCAGATCTCAGTTTTGTGGTTTAGCCTCCTCTTAACCTCATAGACCCAACCTTCCAAGCAAAATAAAAGAGTCCATTGTTGAAATTAGATGACACCAACAATCATGTAGTAAGAGCCTGGATGTCCTGCTTTTTCAGTCTATATGAATGGATGCCCTCAAGAATCCTCAGTTCTTCATGGGGAACTGATGAGCCTTGGAAACTGAGAAACCAGCTCTGCTCACATCATTTTTAATTGTTAGGTTTGCTCAGTACTTTTGCCAGAGCTTCTTTTGCATTGTAGTTAAAGCTGCTTTTTTTGGTTTATTTGTAAAGTTTATTAAGTGGAGTGGCTCTGTGGGTAATGAAGTTGCCCGAGTGTGCCCACTGCACAGGAAGAGCACTCTTGGAGCTTAGGTGATGCTGCTCTTGGAGGTCCAAGCTGAGATGCCTCCTCACAGGGTCAGGGTCTCTTGGGGCACCTTGGTGTTCATTTATCCCATCCCACCTTGCCTCCTCCAGAGCAAAATTGTGTTAGTGAGGATCACATATTGTATTGTTAGCAATGATGGGCCATAATGGTTATACATGCCTCCTGGTTTTTCTAAATTGTATTAAATATAATTTTATTTTTAAAAATTTTAATCAAAAGCATTCTATGCTTTTTATAGTATGTAAAACAGTGTACAGGTGTATAAAGAAAATGCTAATAAATTTCTGACCCCTCTAATTCCATGCAACTGAGATAACCAATGTTCACAGTTTAGTGCATGCATCCTTCCACTGCTTTCTCAATGTGCATGCGCACACACACACACATATGCACACTCGTGCACATTTTCTTGTTTGTTTGATTTGGCAAATGGGATCATTCAGTACATGTAACCCTATAATTTGTTCCCAATCTATAGAATTATAGATACAACTGACCAATATATATACGTATATATTTCTGTAATAAAGACTAATCATCAGGGGTTGCCGATCAGACTCTTGCAATTTTAATTTTAATAAGACATTCCAGGTCACATTCTATAAAGATTGCATTGTCAACATTTGAGAACACCCACTGCCCCACATTCTTCCCAATCCTGGATAGCATTAGTCTTATTAATTGTTGCCAATCAGAAGAAGTAGAAATTAATGAAATTAACCTCCTTGGCCCAATCCCTTTCCTCCAGAGGAGCTGCCTGACCACTGTCTGGGAGCCAATGTCCGGACCCTCTTGTTGGATGAGACTTCAGCCCGTTATTCACAAGCTGTTCGCTTACCTTTGTTTTGTCAGCAGAACTCAGCTGAGTTCTCAGGTGGAATTAGGAGCACAGCAAGTTTAGTGTGAAGTAGCCCTGACAGCTCTAAAAGGTTGTGTTTTATTCATTAAAAGGAGGCCTAACAGTGAAGCTAAATACCGTGGTAGGAAAGGGATTCCCTAAACGCCTGAGAAGGTATATTTGGAACAGAGGCCAAAATCCTCTTATCTGTCAAACCTTCCTATTTGCAAAAGATGAAAGAGTAAGACAAAGACAGAGGGAAGGAAAGACAGAGTTCATGTCTTGAACCCTTGTAGGATTGTTGTAGGATTTGCAATGAAGCGTACAGAGCACTAACCCCATGCCTGCTCCATGGTGAACACCTCATCCATTCTGATGGCTGCTATTATTATCAATTAACAAAAGCAACATAATTTTTTCAACTTGTGATTTGCTAGTGATAAACACTTCCTCAGTAAATTACAATTTCAGTGAAGTTTCCATTCAAAGACTTGGGGTGCCTGGGTAGCTCAGTTGGTTTAGCACCTGCCTTTGGCTCAGGTCATGATCCCGGGGTCCTGGGATTGAGCCCCGCATCTGGCTCCTGGCTCAGTGGAGAACCTGCTTCTCCCTCTCCCTCTGCCCCTACCCCCATTCTCCCCGGTTAAGCTCGCACGTGCGCGCTCTCTCTCTCTCTCTCAAATAAATAAACAAACCAAATCTTAAATAAAGAAAAAAAGACTTTACCAGCTTGCAGTTTTTTGGGATAAAACAGGGGTCCCTCTTTTCAGGCATGCCTGAACCAAAGGCTCTCTTCCCCACAAGCAGAATGGGACCTTGCTACTCTTCAGACCTGTCCTCAGAGTCCAAGGTAACTCCTCACTCCAGATATCTGCATTTTTTGAGCCATGGAGCCCCTTGAGTCTTCCAGCTCGGAGAGCCCATTCCCACCCTTTGGCATGCAGTTCAGCAGCTGTGACAGTGATGCCTCCAGGCCATGGAGAGTTCAGAGGAGCAGAGTGGCCTCGGGGAGGACCTCTGGGCAGGGGCTCTATGAGGAAGTCCCTCCTCCCAGGACTTAGTATATTTGGAAAGTATCTGAAGTTCATCCCAAAGAGCTGGCAACTTACTTACAAGAGGAACCCTGTGCTCAACTACTGTCACTTTTATTCTCTACAGTTATTATGTATTTCTATTCACTCATCTTACTACCGATTGCCCCTGCTCTACTGTAGCTCTTTAAGGATCCTGTAGCAACAAAGGGGAGCTTCCCATACTCCAAGGCCATTTTTTTTTTCAATTACCTGGCTCTTGCTTCTAACCCTATTTCCAACCTATACAATTCTTGGCTTCCAAATCTCAGCGTTGGCCTTTTAACCCTGGTGTTGACTTTGGTCCCTCAGTGCTGACACTCAGGCTCTTATGGCCCCTCAGCCCCCTAGCTCCACTCTTCTGTTGCTCAGTGCCTGACCCCCACCTCATGACTGCAGAGGCCACAGCCAGGCCAGTCCCACCTGTCCCCTCCCTCCCTTCTCTCCATTTCTCTACAGCAAGAAAATTGGTTCTCGGTGAGAACATGCATTGTCCATTTCACTGCATTTACCCTTCTGCAGCCCTTCCTCCATATTTCTGCACTCCTTGTGTGCATAGGTTGCTTGTTCCTGTCTGCTCTTGGAAGCCTGGGATGAGACCTGTGAGCCTAGCATCATTTCCACTGGTTAGAAACTTTAAAACAACCCAGTTTCCCCTGAGAATCTGTAATAGAAACATCTTAGCCTGCCTCCGTAAGACATTTTCAGTGCCTCAGTCCTGCTAAACGTATGTTAAAGCCAAAGGATGACAAGATCTGTTGTAGGAGATGGGGAAGAGGCAAAGCCTCCCCTCTCAGAGTCCCTGAGCTCTGCAGACAGCTGGAGCCGGATGTGCCTGCTATGCGGGAGCTCGGGGCGCTATCAGAATCCAATCTGATCCCTCCAACTGGGCTATTACACTCCAGCCCTGATAGGATCACACACTCTCAGAATACAGGGTAAAATTAAATTTGAGAGAAAATAGATTTCTTTTGTTTTCTGCAGAGTCCTGTAAGATAAGTGTTCTCTACGACTTGACCTTGATGGCCATGGAAAGCCCGTTGAGAGCTCAGAGGAATCTGATAGACAAATTGTACGGGCAGTTTCTTTGCTTTCCTGCTTGGCACCACCCTTGGGGATGGTGGATTCCCCTTTCCATCTCCCTCTAGGCCAGCATGGGGCCAAACTGCGAAGCATTGGAGAGGAAGCTTGTCCCCAAGCCCTCTCCATCCTGCTTCTGTGGCTCCTCCTCCCTCCCCGATCCCTGCTCTTCAGTGACCAAATGACTGCTGCAAGCTCCCAACCTTAGCTCTCAGTTAGAATCCACCTGATCTGTTCATTTGAGCTGAAATGTTAACCGTGGCACAAAAAAAAAGATGGTTAACTCTTTACCTCTTTCCCTTAAGCCCTTTCAAGTAGCCTTCTAACAAAAGGCACATCTAAGCCACAGATTTCAGAGATCCTGACAAGGCTGTGGGAGACGTTCTCCCTGCCCCAAATCACGATGCTTGGGCCCGCTCCCCTGGAGAGAAAGAAGCGCTGAAAACGTGTTTTCCTTGCTGGCTCCTGCCAGCATTTCTGAGTGTGGGCCGAAGCGACGGTGCATCAGAATCACCTAGGATGTTGGTGCAGGGTGTGTTTTCAGTCCCCTGCCCAGAATTACTAAATCAGAATCTCTTCCGTGGCTTCTAGGAAATAGCCTTTTTAATGTGTTGTGTCTTCCATGATATTCTTGGACAGTGTTTGAGAGCCACTGACTCTCCCGGTGGTCCTGGTTCCTTCAGACCATCACCTGTCTGAAGGGTGATCTCTAGAGTGACAGACAGCTGGCTCCTTGGGCTCTTACAGACATCCCATTCCCCACAGTGGCCTAGATGGTCAGAGACAGGGGCTTCTTAGTCCCCTCAGGCTCCCCAACAAGAAAAGCTGAGTTTTTCCAAAGAACATGTCTGGACATGTAAAAATGTTAGGAGAGCCTCAGGTTAACCTGGATATAGGACCGTTCTTACTTATAGGTGGGCAGTGATGATGGTAATTACAATTTCAACCACTATCTACTGGAGGCCTATCAAGTTCTAGGCCAGGTTCAGATTATTCATAGTTATAATTTTATTTAATCCTCTCAATGTTCTTACATGGTATTATTATGCTCTTTTTACAGATCAGAACACTGTGGCACTAAGTCATGAAACTAGTGACTGGTGCAGTAGTAGAACCTGAACTTGAACTTGAACTCAGCTCCATCTGAATCTATTAACTCCTTCCAGGTCAATGCAAATGTATAGAGCCAAAGCCCTTTCCCATCCACTATTCTGTTCTGAGTTTCACACCAACCCTGTGAAGCAGACAGAACAAGTTTACAGCTGGGAAAGCAGGGACTGGAGGCATTCCTCATTCCAGGCCAGGTGCTGGGAAGAAACACAGTTGGGATTTGAACCCGGCATTTTACTCTCAGTTCAGAGCTTTTCTTTCCTGATATGCTGCTCTGACCTCCTGCCTCATGCACCTCAAGTTATCCACAAGAGCAGCAATACTATTGCCTTGGATTAACAAGTGTGTGTTTCCCAGGGCTGTCATAACAAATTATCACCGGCTTTGTGGCTTAAGACAACAGAATGCTATTTTCTGAAGGCCAGGAGTCCAAAACTGAAGTGTTAGCAGGACCTAGCTTCCTCTGCAGACTCTGGAGAAGAATCCTGCCTTGCCTCTTCCAGCTTCTGGTGACTTCGGACATTCATTCCTTGACCTGTGGCCACATCATCCCGGTCTCTGTCTCTGTCATGTGGCCTCCTTCTCCTCCATGTCCCCACACTCCAGGAGTATAAATATACTAAATTGATTAGAAAGCACACACAGTTCTTCATTTTGATTGATATCTTGGTTGTTTTCTCCTCAAGTCCTGACAGAGGACTGCCACGGGGAATGATTTTTGATGAGGGTTAGGAGCAGGAAGGGATTCTTTTGGAGCAAAAAGTTCTTCAGGTTAGAGCAACCTGGGTAGGTGGCTCTGCAAGACCAGAGCCCAACCAGAGGCAGAGGAAAGAGGATGCCCTCTGATCTCTGAGGGACCAGTGGAAAGGGAGCTGCTGGTGGATGGAATGGTTTTAGAAGCCACTAGTCCATAGCCATAGTCTGCCCAGGTAGGATCTGGGGGGCTTTCACAGAGCTATAGGTATTGAAGTCTGTTTCTGGACCGGGAGAGGATCAAGGGAGAGAAGATAAAGATCACCATCTTTGTCCATTTTCAGATTACTTCCTCCCATGGGGAGATGAATGAGGGTCAGGGTGAGGACAAATGGATTAGAAGCCCCAGGAGTCCCAGAAGCCGGTGCTGAGCACAGAACCAGGATCTCCGCAGTGGCTGAGAGCTGCTCCAGGGGGGAGGCTGGAAGCAGTGGGCAGCCCTCTAAAAGCAGCAGAGACATTCTCTAGGGGGAGAGCAGGGTTGCAACTCCCTTGGGGAAGCTCCAGTCAGCTCAGTGTTGCTCCCACTTCCTGCAGCAGCTGGGAAGGCTGGGTGGCGCTGAGGCCTCTGGGAATCCCCTGCCCCTGGGTGTCCCCAGGGAAGGGGTGGCTTGCAGGCCAAGAAAACTGTTTTCCTCAGATGTTGCTGGCAGACCCAGTGCCAGCCAGTGCCAGCCAGTGCCAGAGAACATTCCCCACCCCAGCCCAGAGCCCCCTTCACGAGCACTTACACATCCCTACACATTCCCTTCGTGGTCCCAGCTTCTAGTTTGGATACAATTCTTGCATCCATGGTATTCCCTTTTCCTGATACTCGGGAGGGACGATTTACAGACAGAATGGGCAGAATAATCACCCTGTTGTTTTTCATAGTTGTGGGTTATTTGAGAAGAAATAAAAAGACATCAAAAAAGGGATTACCTGGGCTAATGTGGGAATTGTAGCAGCCAGGTTTGCTGCTACTGGAGGTTCCTGGGAGCTCTCGAGGTAAATAGAGGTCTCTTCCTCTCCAGAGCTCTTAAGCTGCAAAGGGTGGTTATCTCCTTGGTGCCAGAGCATCAGTAGCCCTGGTCGAGCTGAGGATGAGACCCCCTGATTTTGTGCCCATCTGACACTTGCACAGAAAGCTGGGGACAACCAAGAGCCAGGGAGGGCTCAGCTGCAGGCTGTTCCCCTCTCTGGGCTAGAGAACAGGCACCACACCGCGACTGTGTAGTAGAACACAGGGGCTCTGGAACTCCATTTCCTTTGTACTCTTCTCTGTGAGCCTCTTGGTGGCTCCCCCTGCCACGCTCCCCCCCCCCCCCCCCCCCGCCCAGGAACTACTGTTCCCTTTAGCTTCCTGTGTGAGCTTCCTGTAACGATGATCTGGCCTCTGATTACCCCCCAGCCACATTCTTGTTTATATAGTTCTTCTCAACATGAATGAGTGCTAGGGACGCCACCTGTCCCAGCTGGGCCACGCACCTGCAAATGCCTAATTTCCTGCCACGCAGCAGGGTTCAGTAGGAAAACGAGAGCAGGTAAGACAGTTCTGCTCCTTCTGTTCTGTTCACATGCTCCTTCCTGATCCGAAGTTTCTAAGACTCGTTTATCCTCCAAATATTTGTCTAGCGTTCCAAGTTCTACACTAGGTATGTAAGATACAGAAATGTATAATGACAATAACACTTAACATTTACCCAACATGTATTATGTACAAAGCACTATGCTTTAGGGCTTTGCGTGGATGATCTCACTCAGTGCTCTGCACAACCTCCTGGATGGAACAACATTATTATCCCTATTTGACAGAGGAGGAATCCACGCCTAAAGAGGCGAAATGGCTTGTCCAAAGTGTCTCAGCCAAGAAGCTGTGGGATGGGGATTTGAACCAGGGCACAGACTCAGTCCAGAGCCATACTCTTAACCTATGGACAATACAAATCTGTGCCTCCAAGGTGTTTATAATCTAACTGGAAAGATAGGACAACCACTATTCAGCACATGCTAAGAGTTTCTAAATGCTTAGAGAAGGGATAAGGTGATCTGGGTATAAGGGTGGGCAGCAGGGAGGGGGGTAGCAGGAAAGTTTTAAATGAGGTCAAATTTGAGGAAGACATTGAAGAGCGGGTAGCAATATTAACAAGACCTTATCAAGCACTTGCTATGTATCTAATGTTGGACCAATGATTTCTACAACAAGCGTGCGAGGTAGGGCTATGATGAACTCATGTAATAGGTTAGGAAATTGAAAGCACAGAAGAGTTGAGTGTAATTTGGAGATGCATCTGGCAGTGGGGGCAATGGGCAGGTGGGGAGAAGGTATCCCTAAATGCACAGAGCTGGGAACCTCAGGGTGAATTTGAGGTCAGTATGGAGCTAAGTTTGGTGGGGATGTCAGCTCCATAAAGTGAGGCAAGAAAGGTCAGATGGGGATTCAGACTAAGGGTTTGGACTTAATTCAGTGGGCAGTGAGGAGGCATTAGAAGATTTTAATCAGGAAGATGAATTTGGCAGCAGGATTCAAGCTGGAGTGAAGACAGATGTAGATACAGAGTGGAGCAAGGGGCCTGTTACAGTAAATCATGTCCATCATTTGGTCCACAATATATATTGAGTTGCTGCCGTGTGCCATATTAGAGTGGCCAGCCAAAAAGAAGAGCTCTTGGCCCTCCCACAGTTGACAGTTGAGGACAATGTCAGCAAAGGCCTGAATCAAGGCAGAGCGACAGCAGAGGGAAGAAGGCTGGGTGGTAATAGTATTTCATATTTAGAACCAGCAGGACAATTGGGACATTCAGGCTGCTCTCAGCAGGCGGAACAGGGAACGTGCTTGGGGATTAGGGGCCAAACCACCTGAAAGGTAAGTATGAGACTGAAAACGACAAGTCAACTTACTAAACGAGTTAGAGTTTAGAAGGTATTTTTTTTTTTTTACTCATACAAACTCATTTGAGGTTGAGCTTACATGAAAGGGTATTTCACACAACTGCCAGCCCCGGTGAGGGGCTCTGAGCCCAGGCTTCGGGAGCACCGGACACCAGAGGCCAGCCTCGTGCAGAGCATGACCTGTGTGATTGAATTCCATGAGCACATCTGGGGCCTTAGTCTTTGAACCACCTACTCATCACTGCTCCGCCCGACTGTGCATGTGTGGCTTATTCAGCTGCTCTGCTTCTCTCCTCTCTCCCTCCTGCTGCCAGTCTTTGGGCTGTGGTTCTGATTTTTAGCAGTTCTGCTGGACGGGTGGGCTAGGGGATAAGAAAAGCTCCAGAACTCAGACTCGTTTCTTTGGCTCATCCTGGCAGCTCTGATGAAAGCAGGGTTGCAGGAGCGGGGTGGGGCAGGGTGAGGTTGCTGGGTCAAGCCTGGTTGTTACATAGCCTCTGTCCAATTCTCTCTGCCTGTCTCAGTTTTACCAGACTTTAGGTAGCCCAGTCCACACCCAGTAGAGGCTCTATAACAGGTTGGTGATAAAGCTTGAGAGCCGTCCTCCTACCTGGAATCCACACTCATTGCTCTGAGCTTCCTAGGCTCTTTGCATACATTATTATTACACTCTTATAAGCCAGGGGGAGAAGGTTCTATGCCAGAAATTCCCTCTGGGCCCCTGAAATCACTTTTTGGACTTTGCTGCCGGTACAGCCAAAGAAAGAGTTATTGGCAAAAATGACTCAGTTAATGTGAAATTACCCATTGTGACAATTACATAGCACTTTACTTTCCATTTAATCCCCTGGTTTCATTTCATTGGTGAGGTAGCTTTTATTAGTCCCATTTTATAGATGGGTAAATTTCAGCCTGATGATTTACATAAGACACTGGGCTACTTAGGGAAGAAATGAACTGGAATGAAAGTCTTCTTAATCCGAAGCCACTGTGGTTTCCATCCCAACACACAACCTGTGTGTTTGCACTGTTTCAGTGGTGACTGGCTCTGTTTATTATATTTTTTTCTCAAAGGGCAGAGCAAGGACAAGCATTTGATTCCCATCAGTTCCCTGAGGACCACAAACCTGGCTACTCTCCTGGTTCAGCCCTCGCCAGTATTGGGTCTTGAAAGCAAGTCCCACAGCATGCTTGGGGCCTTACTTCCTCATCCGTAAGATGGTGGGTTAGGATTGGATAATTTTCTAAGACTCTTCAAGTTCTGACTACGCTTTCATGGCTAGTATTGGGTCACTCCCTTCTTTGGTCCAAAGCTAGCTGTAGTGGACACTTGCTTTCTCCCCAACCGGGCGAGCCATCCATAGATTGGTGAGCCTACTTAGCTTTCTTCTGTCAATACGTCGGCTCAATTATCCATGTGACTTTTCTGGTCTCCCAGAACTAAAGTGGTCCTGCAGTGAAATGGCATGATGACGTACCTGCTGCTCTGGGGAAAGTCCTAGAGGGGGCCAATCCTGGGCTGGGACTCTGCACGAAGTTTTGTGTGCTGCAAGCTGGTAAAGGCTCTATAAATACTAAATGCTCCCTTTGGCCCTTTGGGCAGCAGTGGACACTGGTCTCAAGAGCAGTGGCTTGCCAGCAGGGAGGCTCTCATGGTTGAGTATGGTGTCTGTCTTCTTTTAGGAAGCCAGACAGCCTGAGATGGCCCAGGAGGGACGTGGAGTAGACTGCTGTGGAGGAGGGGATTGAAGGGAATGGGTCCTTGGTCATTAAGACCACTCCCACCATCCCAGTGCAGCAGGGTCTTCTTTTCAGGGAGGCCACTTCTTCTCTAGTTGCAGAAGAAGCTACCCTTACAGCCTAACCCAGCTGGGCCAGAGGCCAGCGAGGCACAGCTGTGCACTAATAAACAGCCAGATGGAAAACCGAAGAGGCACGCCAGTGCCTGATGGAATCCTCAGCTCTCTAAGATGAATCACACCCTAGATGCTGGGCTCTCCTGGGCAGAAGGCGAGGGCAGCATTTGATGAATGGCATCGTCCAAAATGGAGCTTCAAATAGTCCTTGCACCCAGGTCAGTGGCTTGCTTAGGCAATATGTTCCTGGGGGTGAAAAGCAGCTTCGGGCTCCTCGGTAGACTACAAAGCAGGTGTATTCAGGCCAGCCAGGTTGGAGGTTCTCACTTCCCGCTATAAGCAATGACCCTAGGGCTTTGTGAGAGTATTCTCCTGAGGCAGCGCTCGCAGGCTTGGGAAGGGCATCTACCGGCAGGGTGGGCAAAAGCAAACAAATGATTTCCTCTTAGCCAGCTGGGATGGAGACTCCCCTCATGAAACAGAGCTGCAGTTTAATGGCATGGAACAAAAGCAGCTAAGCGGCTGCCAATACGCATCCGGCTGGCATCCAGTTGAGTCCCAGAACCGTAGTAAAAACAAGGGGGAGAGGGGAAAATAACCCGCCCTGCCTGGTTGATTTGTGGTGTCTGCAGTGACACTGCATTTGTATTTGCCTTTTCTCTGAAGAGGAGGTGGGCTCCAATGATACCACTTTCAATCTCAAGGCCAGACATGTAATAGCCTGCCATTACTCCTTAATTACATGGTAACTACTACACCATTACTTTCTAACTCCAGTCTAATTGCAACTCACTTCTGATTAGTGGGCAATAAACACCCACAAACAGGGTCTGAGATCTATTTCCATAAAGCTTACTGGCAGCCTAAGACAAGGAATGCAAACATACAAATTGGGTGACCGCGGGGAGCCTGCCTCAGTAATCATAAAGAACATCGGTTGAACTTGAACTATCCTCCCAGTTAAGGAACAGAGCGATTTGGGGTCAGAGCGGAGGTGTAGGGACCTGTATCCTAGTAGACAGAGTGCAGGAGGTGGGGATGTGGAAGTCTGGAGCCCAGGGTCTCCAGATCTTTTATTTATGGTGGTGTCATCTTTGCTAAGCACTTCACCTTCCTAATCAAAAATGAGTAAAATACACAAAAACTTTACTTCGCAAAAATAAAGATGGAAAAAAGATCTTATTTGTGAAAAAGCTCTGTGAAATAAGAGATGTTGGGTAGTTAACTGTTACTATTATTTTTAGGGTAGGGAACACCCTTTGATAGTGAAAGAACATTCGAGGCCCCTAGCCAGTTCTTCTCGGACTTTAATATGCATGCAAATCCCCTGGGGATCTCAGATTCTGATTCAGTAGGTCTGGGTGGCTCTGAGATCCTTCATTTCTAACAAGCTCCCTGGTGATGCTAATGCTACTGGTCCCAAGACCACACTAGGAGTAGAAGGCTCTAGGCCATTCTGACTCAAGGAGCAGCTGTGGCCCATGACAGGAAGTAAGGCAGAATGAACACATGGTCCCTGATGGGAGCCAGCACACATGGCAGCCTCACCTCCTGATGCAGACAGCCGCATTGTCTGGGAGCACGACACATTAACACAATAACCCAGGTACACACACACTCAGCTCAGGTCAGGTCTTCAGTGTAAGTGCTCCACATACAATGGGATAAATCTTCTTGGGGAGAGGACACCAGGAAGGTTCTGAAGAAAGGTTGGGTTTTGTTTGATGATCAGCAAAGGTGTTCCTATATCAGAAAATGCTCCATATGTGAGCGTGATGATCCTGGTCAGGGGCCCCAGATGGACCTCTCCCTCTTCAGAATCTGACCACAGAAGGGGCTCAGGTTACTATTTGATGGAAAGAAGAGGTGAAAGGAGGAAAGAAGGAAGGAAGGAAGGAAGGAAGGAAGAGGGAGAGAGGGAAGGAGGAAGAGAATGAATTCTTTTGGGGGTAGTGGGAAGAGTAGACATTGCCTACTTCACATTTTTGTTAATGGCTGACACTGAAAAGAATGCCAGAATTACAGATGGTTGAAGCTGGAAGGCATCTGTGAAGTCGTATTTTTCAACCTCTCATTTCACAGTGTAGAAAACAGAGACAGAGTGCCTTTCCTGCATTCCTATAGGGACTTGGTGGCAAAGCCAGCACTAGATCCCAGCTTCCCCAGTTCTCACTGCTGTCTTATTTCCCATGCTCCTCATACCAAATAAATGAAACTTGCTTAATGGAATGTCCTTACATGCCAAATGCCCAGAAAGAATGGAGGCATGGCAGCTGGAGCCCAGCTAGAGCCACCATGGACTGTAGCCCTCCTTGACTCTTTGCTGAGCCTCTTGGTGCCCTCAGCTCTGAACACCATCTATTTGATTTCCGAGAGAAGGCACTGTGTTTCTTCTGTTCCCATACAATAGTGGGGAGAAGCCAGCTACCCCAGGACCCCAAACCTTCAAGGTTCTGATTCAGACTGATGACCCCTTTCACATACCTGGACCTCACCGCACACTTGGCATAACCTGACAGCATCTGAGAGGCATGGGTCCCTGGAGAGGGATAAGGGACAGTGCTACTTTCTCAAGGAGACATCTGGTATCCCTAAGTGCTACAGTACATCTCAGGCAATGCGGCCACACCAGGCTGGTGGGGGACGCAGAGGCAGGGCCCGGAGGAGGAATGCTTTGGCAATGAACACAAGGGCACGGTGAGAGTGAAGGGCAAAGTGACCCAATAAGACTGCCCTCTGGGAGGATACTGTTGAGCAGAATCCTTAGAATCCAGAAATACCATTCAAGGTGTGTGAGGAGAGGTAACAGGCCTGGAAGCCAGCTGGTCTGTGGCATGCCTCCTGGCAGGCTCTCTACTCCATATAGGAAGTCAGGAGCCCGTAGCGGAGCAGAGCATATCCACATGCCAGTCTTCAAGTCATTTTTTAAAATAACCTTAATCTACGACCTATACTATGTACATTAGGTGAGCAAATTTAATATAAACCCGTATTACAACATTACTTGTGAAACTCCTAGCAGTGAGCATGAGAAGTCATTAAATATCCTTTTAGCAAAGACTCCAGTGAGATTCCTAACAATTATGTAGAATAGAATCTAAATCTACATGAATGTGGGGTGTTTTAGAAGTCTAACTGAAGGGTGCATGCTATGTTCGTGATACAGAGTGTAAATAAGAGTGTTGAAGGTTTCAGATTTGTTTCTTATCTCTATTTAGTACCACGAAACATGTCATTATTGGCAAGGCTAGCTTTATCTTCATGCTCCTCTTTATACATCAGCTTCATGGTCAACTCGCCTAGGAGGATGCTGAAGTTCAGAGATGTCAGGAGACTGACCAATGTGACTCGGTAAAACAGGGTTGTCCTGGCCTGGGGCTCACGCATGCCTGAGTTTATACCAGGACATAGCCCAGCTAAAAATAGAAGTCAATGGCAATCTATTTAGGCTCTGGGTCATACCAGCCTCATCCAAAGATGAAAGGTTTATAATTCTATTAGCAACACTTAGCCCTTATTGACCTCTGCTGTCCTTTCTTTGTCTCCACTGATGTAAGCACGCCATTTCCCTCCTGCCTCCCTTCCTCTCCTGCAGCCTCAGGAGGGAGGCTGCTTTGACTGGCTTCTCACCAGCCCCTGGTTATGTGGTGGGGTCCCCTGATGAGTCCAGATGGTCCCACCGCAGCTATACTCCAGGCTGCCGGCTAGAGGAAGGGAGCCTGTGGTCCTTTTTCCCTCAATATTTTTGCCCGTGGCCCCATTATGTTGCGTACACCACATGACCTTGCAACCGTGCAGGAAAGCCTGAGTGCTGAGTGTCTGTGTGTGCACGCACGGTCCAGGTGGGGGCAGGGTGAGGCGGGATTTATCCCGAGGAGCCCCCGTGACAAGGTCTCCCTTCTAAGAAGCAGAAAATACTGGGGAGGGGTATTTAGACAGGGACCTGGCAGAGGGAGGCCTGGAGGACACATGGTTACCAAGGCAGCTGCCCCAGGTTCCTGTCGGAAGCAATGACGATAGTATATGCTAGGAAGAGCCAGGGTTCAGGCTCTGGGGGGAAGAAGAACATGGGGAGAATGTCTATAAGTGCTCCACCTTTTTAAACCAACTGGAGCTGATGATGATGAGGACGACGAATTCCTGGAAGAGTTGGAAGAAACAATCAAGAAAGAATATCATAAAGAAAAACAAGATTCCCAAGAGGTAGCAGGAAATCAAAACCCCTGCCAAGATGGCGAGAGGGAGAACATGGCCGGGAGAGGAGGGGAGCCAACACCTGCTTCCTCTGGCCGGTGTGTCTGGCTCACTCAGCCCAATTTCAATATCGGCTCAGCTTCGCTTCCCCGCTCCCCTGGGCTCGACCCTACCACACTGGGGCATGACATTCTTTTCCTCACCATCCCCACCTCTCCCCACCATATTGCAACTGACAACAAAGGGATTTGGGTACAGTATACTCAATTCTTTAGTGAGACAAATTATGAAATGAACATATATGCGAAATGTAGTAATTAACACTCGCTGAGTGCTTGCTGTGTACATCATCTCTAAAAGTAACAGTAGTCATGCAAGGTGAGGTTTGGAAAGGTTAAGTAACTTGCCCAAGACCACACAGCTAGTAATTGACAGGGCTGCGGTTTGACTGGGTTCATGTTTCCCCAGAGCACATGCTTTCTCATAATACCATAAAAATCTCTCCAAGGGAGGTGGTGGGAATTCCAATTGGGCACATGTTCATCTTTGTAGGAGGAATTTAATAAACACTAGATATAGACTGAATATGCAGGATGCCTGATGCTGATCCAGTCTCTCTTGACTTTGATGACATGTTTTCTCCAGGAAGGGAGAGAGCACTGGCCTGACTCAGAGTCCCTAAGTGGAGGTCAGAGTGCCACTTGGCCAGGAGCTGGTAATGGGATTGTGTAACAGAACACTCATGTCAGCAAGGCAAGCAATTGGGCTGAGAAATAGGACCTCCAGCCTCAGAGGACAGAAGAGCAGGGGGCCACGCAGAATGGACCTCGTGGTGACAATGAGATCAGCTGCTTGACTGAGGTGTGCAGGGGACAGGCAGTGTATGCTGGCACACTGGCTCTGGGACAGGATTGGCGGGGAGGGGATATGTGTACTGACTTGTAGGATCTGCCAGTTTCCATGGTTGTCAATGCTCCCACCATGGTCAATTTCAAGCTACCAATGTGATGTCAACTGGCTCACAGAATTCCCCCCAAATGTGGCACCGAGCTTTTACCACGGGACCCAGGAAATGCTACACGAAGGACTTAAACCCTAGGCAAAATAGAACCTAGCTACAGAGACTCAGAAGTCTGGACAGGATTGCAGGAATTTGGAGGGATCATGCCTCTGTATTGGAGCATCATTCTAGAAAGGTAGTTCTACTTAAACAGTGCCCGGGGGAGATCCTTGCAAAGTCTCTCCTGGCAACCCTTTCACTGGTTTCCAACTCCCATAATCATACATACAGCTCTAGGTATCTGAACTGAATACCTCCAGTCACAAATTACTGATTAATCCATTCCCTTATCAAATATTTTTAAAGCCTTCCCAAGTGCCAGTCACTGTGTTGGACCCATAAATCCTCAGTCACTCTCGACCATACATGCCTTGAGGGAGGGGTCATGTTGATACCCCAGCAGACAGCACAGTGCCAGGCACATAAGAAATATTTGTATATTTGTTGAGCAAATGATTGGAATGCAGCTCATTAATGGAAAAAAATCATATAAAGAAAAACAATGTATCTTTAGGGAACTAAGAAGAGTTTATTTTCTCCACAGTATCTATTCTTCTCCCTTTCTCAGCCTTTGTCTCATCTCATAAGTGGTTTGGGATTTTAAAGACATCACAGAAAGATTAAGGGTACATTTGTTAAGGTTAGAAGGTCCTTAATTCATTTGTAAAACAGCTGCATTATTTTATATGTTAAGAAAGGTGGGCTTTTTTTTTTTCCTAATTGAAAAAAAAATCTATCAATGCCAGCAGTGGAGTGCTCAGGGGGATGGAGAATCCTAGTGTTTGGCACTGTCTGTGGGTCCAGCCTTTGAATAAAAGAGCAGAGGCCTGACCCATTGACTGGTGCCTTGTCCCTGCAGGGCATTTTTGAAAGAGAAGGCCATTTTCCACAACCCGAATTTCCTCTGCAATGGAGTGAAGTTCCTAAAACATCAGCAGATATGCAAAGACAGGGAGCCCTGTAACAAAGAGACTTAGATCGAGGTATCGGTGGGAGCAGCCAGGTGGTGAAAGGAGCGGTTACAGGAGCTGGAGCTGCCGATTAAGCTGATCAAGATGACAACCTCCCCAAAGCACCGAGACTTCATGTCAGAGCCCGTGGGGGAAAAGCCAGTGGGGAGCCTGGCTGGGATTGGTGAAGTCTTGGGCAAGAAGCTGGAGGAAAGGGGCTTTGACAAAGCCTATGTGGTCCTTGGCCAGTTTCTTGTGCTAAAGAAAGATGAAGATCTCTTCCAGGAATGGCTGAAGGACACATGTAGTGCCAATGCCAAGCAGTCCTGGGACTGCTTCTGGTGCCTTCAAGAGTGGTGCGACGCCTTCTTGTGAGGCTCTCTTAGGGAGCCCCCAGTCCCTAGCCCCAGCACTGAGTCTCCAGCGTTTGCAGCCGGGTGGGGACTCCTCCCCTGTCCTCTACAAAGGAAGAGATTGCTGTTGTTGTACTCACTTCTGATGTACTTCAAGGTCTTTTGGGAGTTCCCTCCCCTCACCATTTCAACTTTTTTGAAATTCTCGCTCTTGCATGCATCTCCCGTCTTCCCCTGCCAGTTCCGTGTCAACAATTATCAGCTTTTCTGAGGGAATTCCTTGCCCTTCCTTCACCCCCGCCCCCACTGGTCTGTTTTATGCTATTTGGCTACTTTTTTGGTGGAATAGTCACTGTCCTTGTAAAGTTTTTTAAATCAATAAGTCAGTGGCCTTCAAAAAAGAAAAAAGAAAGAAAGAGAGAGAGAAAGAGAGAGAGAAAGAAAGAAAGAAAGAAGAAAGAAAGAAAGAAAAAAGAAAGAAAGAAAGAAAGAAAGAAAAAGAAAGAAGAAAGAAAGAAAGAAAGAAAGAAAGAAAGAAAGAAAGAAAGAAAG